>NW_028261384.1:138419483-138449483 GCF_051295495.1 Thamnophis sirtalis | reverse complement strand
GGGAGAATCTTCCTACCCCGTTTTCTCAAACTTCTCCCTGACGGGTTTCAATTTTTCACCGATTTGGACAGTGGGGAGGTTGGGGAGGAGCATGGGCCAGTCCTGGGGTCTGGGGAGGGCTCTGTGTCAGAGGCAGAGAGGGGGCCAGGACACTCTGACATTTATCAGCTGCCTTCGGAGTCAGACATCAGTGAGGCAGAAGAACAGCTGGAGCCTGTTTCCAGTGCGCATGCGCAGAGCTGCCAGACAAGAAGGGAACCACTAAAGAACTGGAATCGACTTGGGAGTAAGGCCACAGGTAGACGATGAATGGCCCCTCCCAGAAGAAATAAAAGAGGAGCGACAGGGGAGTGGAGTTTGCAGGAGGCCATTAGTTCCCTTCATTGGTTCGGGGCTCTCCGAGATTCCTGACAGTTATCAGCTGCCTTCGGAGTCAGACATCCGTGAGGCAGAAGAACAGCTGGAGCCTGTTCCCAGTGTGCACATGGGCAGAGTTGCCAGAGGAAGGGAACAGCTAAAGAACAGGGGTTGACTTGGGAGTAAGGCCACCGGTGGACGGCCCCTCCCAGAGGAAATAAAAGAGGAGCGACAGGGGAGTGGAGTTTGCAGGAGTTCACTTAATTGGTTCGGGACTCTCCGAGACTCCTTGCCAAGTTTTGCAGCTCTCGGCCTGGCCGCTCTCCAAGCCAGATAAGGTCTGTGACTGTAAATCCTCCCTTGAAGGACTTTGCCGGATGTGAATGAGAGGAATTCACAGGAAATGAATAAAAAGGGTTTTTGTCGGGACAAGGAATTTGCTTCCTGTTCTTGGGAAGCCTCCGTCAGAACACCACCATCCTCAGGTTCGGGAAGAATCTTACCAAGACTCCTCGCCTTACGACCGCAGTTGAGCCCACAATTTACATCGGTAAGTGGAGACACTTGTTCAATGGGTTTTGCCCCATTGAACCACCTTCCTTGCCACCGTCCTTAAGCGAATCGTTGCGGTTTTTGTTAAGTTAGTCGCAGGGTTGGGAAGCCCCTCTGGGGTTCCCCGTTGACTTTGCTCGTCGGAAGGTCGCAAAAGGGGATCACGTGTCTCCGGGAGGCTGAGACCGTCAGACCTACGTGCCGGTTCTTGTGTGTCCAAATTTTGATCGCAGTGACCATGGGGATGCTGCAATCGTTGTGAGGTCCAATCATAAGTTGCTGTTTTTTCCAGTCCTGTTGTAACTTTGAATGGTCCCTTAAGTAGATGATTGTTAAATCAATTTCAGGTTTCAGGTTTCATTTTAGTTATATGCCGCCCTATTCCCAGCGGGACTCAGAGCGGCGAACCAACCCAAAGGGGGAAAGGGGAACACAATAGTGCAAATACAAGCATTTAAAAATAGCCAACAGCCACACAGTTCGAGAGGGGAAGGGAATTGATCAACCAGAATATAGAATAAAATAGAATAGAGTAGAGTAGAATTGGAAATGGAATGGAATAGAATAGAAAATATGGAATGGAATGAAATGGAATAGAAAATATGGAATGGAATGAAATGGAATGGAATGGAATAGAATAGGAACAGGAATAGGAACAAAACAAGAACAGAACATAGAATAGAATAGAGTAGAATAGAGTAGAGTAGAATTGGAATTGGGAATGGAATAGAACAGAAAATATGGAATGGAATGGAATAGAATAGGAATAGGAACAGGAACAGGAACAAGAACAGAACATAGAATAGAATAGAATAGAGTAGAATAGAGTAGAGTAGAGTAGAATTGGAATTGGGAATGGAATAGAACAGAAAATATGGAATGGAATGGAATAGAATAGGAATAGGAACAGGAACAAGAACAGAACATAGAATAGAATAGAATAGAGTAGAATAGAGTAGAGTAGAATTGGAATTGGGAATGGAATAGAACAGAAAATATGGAATGGAATGGAATAGAATAGGAATAGGAACAGGAACAAGAACAGAACATAGAATAGAATAGAATAGAATAGAATAGAGTAGAGTAGAGTAGAATTGGAATTGGGAATGGAATAGAACAGAAAATATGGAATGGAATGGAATAGGAACAGGAACAAAACAAGAACAGAACGTAGAGTAGAGTAGAATTGGAATTGGAATGGATAGAATAGAAGATATGGAATGGAATGGGATAGAATAGGAATGGGAATAGGAATAGGAACAAAATAAGAACAGAACAGAACATAGAATAGAATAGAATTAGGAATAGGAACAGAACAAGAACAGAACAGGAACAAGAACAGAACAAGAACATAGAATAGAATTAGGAACAGGAACAAAACAGGAACAGAACAAGAACAGAACATAGAATAGAATTAGGAACAGAAACAGGAACAAAACAGGAACAGAACAAGAACAGAACATAAAATAGAATTAGGAATAGGAACAGGAACAAAACAGAATATAGAATAGAATGGAATAGAACAGAACAGAACATAGGAATAGAGCATAGGAATAGAATAGAATAGGAGTAGAGTGGAATGAAATAGAATAGAATAGAATAGAATACACTAACAGAGTATAATAGAACTGTAGGGGACCTTAGAGGTCTTATAGTCCAGCCCTCTATGACTGGACTGTTTCTTCTTATAAACCTCCAGTGATGGAGCACCCACAACTTCTGGTGGCAAGCTGTCCCACTGGTTAATTGAGACTCTTTCCATTTTGTGACCTTCTGACAACTGCAGGGATTCACTTAAAAACTCGTGGCAAGAAAGGTCATACAACGTAGGGCAAAACTCGCTTAACAACTGTCTTGCCCAGCAATGGAAATTTTGGGCTCAACGGTGGTCGTATGTCGAGGACCACCTGTCATTCAAGTATCCTTTGTTCCTCGCCGTTTCCTTCTTGTTGTCCTCATCTCAAGGTCTGTGTGATGAACGCATCTCAACGGCTCCCCACCCGGCTCAACGGAGTTCCATGCACGATTTGGTGTCTCCGGTGCCGTCTCTTTTCCGGGCCCTCCTGGCGCTCTCCAACAATCACCCGGCTCTCGGCTGGAGCATCGCGACTCTGCCATTAGAAGAGGAACTTCGGCAAAACCACGTGGATACCGGCCACCTTCTGCTGGGACCACATACAGGTATGCCCAGAGTGGGAGGTTCATAGGGAATAACATAGTTGGAAGGGAACTTGGAGGTCTTCTAGTCCAACCCCCTGCTCAAGCCGGAAACCCTGTAACCATTTCAGCCAAATGGCTCTCCAGTCTCTTCTTAAAAGCCTCCAGTGGTTGGAGCACCCACAACTTCTGGTGGCAAACTGTTCCACTGGTTAATGGTTCTCCCTGTTAGGAAGTTTCTCCTTAATTCCAGCTGGATTCTCTCCTTGATTAGCTTCCATCCCTTGTTTCCAATATATCGCCCAGTATACTGAAGTGACTGTTTCTTGATCTTCTTTCTAACTGTCACGGGGGAAAATTGGGAAATAACAGAAAAACAGAATAGCAAAAGTTGGAAGAGATCATGGAGGTCCTCTAGCCCAACCTCCTGTTCAAGTAGGGAACCTGTTCTGAACCGCTCCTCCGTCCAGTAACGAAAGCCGAGACAAGCTTAACTGGAATGTCCTTTAATAGCAAGACACCGAAACCTCGGTGGCTGAAAGCCAAGCATAACAAACAGATAAGGACCTTGGCATCAACTCAGACAATCCAGCCTGCCAAGTTAGTTACAAAAGTTCTCTTTTGTCAATGCGTTGACTTCTGCAGGAGGGGCGTGTGCACAAGCAGTCCTTTTTATAGTCTGGAGAGGAGCCTAATGACCACCAGCTGAGTGCAATTACCTCCTGTAACTGCGCAACTGTTCCTGACGCCTATTAGCTCTTCGATTCCGGGCATCCAGGAACAACTCACTGCTGGCTTCTGGCTCACTCTCCCTTGTCTCCTCCCCACTGGTCCAAGGCTCAGGCGCCTCCTGGTGGCCAACCAGTCTCTCTGCGCCCTGCTCGGAGTTGGAACCCTGTCCAGGGTCCTCCACATCCTCCAGAGCTGACTCATAGGGCCCCTCGCTGTCGGAGTCTGGTGGCAGCTCCAATGGCCAATCCATTATTCCTTGTCTGGCCATGGGGTGTTTTGGAGAATAGCTTGACTCCCTCTTCTTTGTGGCAGCCCCTCAAATATTGGAAGACTGCTATCATGTCTCCCTTAGTCCTTCTTTTCATTCAACTAGACATCCCCAATTCCGGCTTCATGTTTTAGCCTCCAGTCCCCTAATCATCTTCGTTGCTCTTTTTACTCTGAGCGAGGCTTCCCAAGAGCAGGAAGCAAACTCCTTGTCCTGACAAAAAAAAACCCTTTTATTAATTCACGGTGAATTCTTCTCATTTACAACCAGCAAAGTCTTTCAAGGGAGGATTTACAGTCACAGACCTTATCTGGCTTGGAGAGCTGCCAGGCCGATCTCTGCAAAACTTGGCAAGGAGTCTCGGAGAGTCCCGAACCAATGAAGCGAACTCCTGCAAACTCCACTCCCCTGTCGCTCCTCTTTTATTTCCTCTGGGAGGGGCCATTCACCGTCCACCAGTGGCCTTACTCCCAAGTCGACCCTTGTTCTTTAGCTGTTCCTTTCGTCCGGCAGCTCTGCGCGTGCGGACAATGGGAACAGGCTCCAGCTGTTCTTCTGCCGCACGGATGTCTGACTCCGAAAGCAGCTGATAACTGTCGGACGGCCCTGGCCCCCTCTCTGTCTCCGACGCAGAGCCCTCATCCGAGCCTTCCCCAGACTCCAGGACTGGCCCAGGTTCCTCCCCAACCTCCTCACTGTCCGAATCTGCTGCCGGCCACAACGTTCTTCTCTGCACTCTTTCCAGAGTCTCAACATCTTTGAAATGTATAGAGACATTTTCTGATAAAGCAATTAATCGGTGGAACCGCTTGCTTGCAGAAGTTGTAAATGCTTGAGCACGGCTCAAGCAGGAAAACCTTATCCCATTTCAAACAAAATGGTTGTCCAATCTCGCCTTAAAAACATCTCCGGAGGTTTTTAAAGACGAGATTGGACCACCCTTTGGTTTGAAATGGGATAAGGTTTCCTGCTTGAGCTGGGGTCGGACTAGAAGACCTCCAAGGTCCCTGGCAACTCTGTGCTTCGGTTATCAACCTTTCTCGTTGGCAGACCTGGCCCTCCCGGATCCCGACACCGCCAAGGGCCCGAATGCGACGGCGCCAGCTTGCCAGTCCATTTACTTCAACGACTGCCTGTCCATGAGCCGTTGCCGTGCCGCCTGCCAGTCGGTGGGCGCCTGGCGTTACCGGTGGTTTCACAGCGCCTGCTGCCAATGCTTGGGGCCGGATTGCCAGGGCTACGGAAGTGCCCACGCGAATTGCTCCCGTTGCCAGGACTGAGCGGTGTTGCTTCGGCCTTCCTTGACTCGCAGAGCGTCGCGTCGCGCCCCCCCCCTCCGCTTTTCCGCCCAGCCTCCCCGGCAAAAACCGCATTGCAGCCATGACAGGGAGTCCTCGACTGACAAGGGAGCGCAACATTTCCGTTGTTAAGCGAGGCGTTTGCGAAGTGTGTTTGGCCCAATTCGACCAGCTTGTTCAGTGAACTCGCCGCGGTCGATAAGTTAGCAACGCGGTTGTTCAGCGAATCTTGTCAGAAGGGTTCGGGTTCGGGATGACCTTGGGACCCAGCCGGGGTTGTAAGTATGAATCGGCTGCCAAGCGTCTGAATTTTGATCCCAGGGTCATGGGCTTGTTACGAAGGTCGTAAGTGTGAAACACGGCCCGAAGTCACTTTTTTTCCAGTGCCGTCGTACCTTTGAATGGCTACTACATGAACTGCTGTGAGTCGAGGACTTCGCTGTATGGCTTCCTGCTTCCGCCTGCTTCCAAACCCAGATATTTTCAGCAGCGAGAACAAGTTTAGGGGGCCACAGAAGAAGACCCCCTGCCCAGCCCAGTCTTTCCCTTTGCAGCTGGGGGGGGGGGTCCATCTGTCTTGGGATCTCACCTGGGACATTTTTCCTTCCT
The DNA here is from genome assembly GCF_051295495.1 of Thamnophis sirtalis. Lineage (NCBI taxonomy): Eukaryota > Metazoa > Chordata > Lepidosauria > Squamata > Natricidae > Thamnophis > Thamnophis sirtalis. The sequence continues at coordinate 138,443,510 of NW_028261384.1, read as the reverse complement.
CCCCCCCCCCCTCCCAAGTTTTGCTGAAATTAGCCCTGTGCACGAATCCTCAAATTCTTTCTTTTAACGATGCAAATATCTCTGTAGTATTTTGTAGTAATAAAAATAATGGGGGAAAACAGGGTTGTCTGAAAAGTATCGGAGGCCGCGGCACGACAAAACCGCGGTCCACTAAAGCGCGCCCGATTAAACCGCGTCGCTGACGTCATCAGCAGCGCGGCAACAGCGACCGCGGAGAAAAAAGGGCGCTTTAAAAAGCGCTTTGAAAGCAAGCCGATTCAAGTTAAGGTAAGGGTTAGGTTTGGGGTTAGGGTTAGGGTTAGGGTTAGGTTAAGGGTTAGGGTTAGGTTAAGGGTTAGGTTAAGGGTTAGGTTTAGCGTTAGGTTAAGGGTTAGGGTTAGGGTTAGGTTAAGGGTTAGGTTTAGGGTTAGGTTTAGGGGGGGTTAAGTTTAGGTTTAGGGGTTTAGCTTTAGCGTTCACAGCATGCTTTTTTCGTCGCGCTGTGATGACGTCAGGTATGCGGTTTCGTCGAGCGCGCTTTAGTCGAACGCGGTTTTGTGGTGGAACCATCGGAGGCATCAAGTTGGCGTGGAAGCAAATGAACCACGCCGTCCCTCATACGTCGAACACAGATAGGTTTTGCTTTGCTAGACTTAAGTTCAAATGAAGATTAACTCAGAGGTAACTCCAGGTTTCCGACTAGCCCACAGATCAGTCGGAGTTGTTTGGGGCCTTGCACATGGTGTTTCTGAGGGTGAAGCTGATCCATTTACTGTCGTCGTCATTAAAAGGAGCTTACTAAGCAGAGATGCTGTTGGGGGGGGGATGAGATGGGAGGGCGCCATCTTGACTTTTTTGACTTCCCCCAAATGGAGCTCGCTGCTAATGGAGGAACAGGAGACAGTGAGTGGAAGTGAGTAAGGGAATGTGTTGTATGGATGTGTGGATGCCCACAAATCGTTTTCTCTCTGGATCCATTCTAACAATGGCTTGCAGAAACAATGACGTCGAGATTAAACTTTAAAACTGCTGGACTTCAATTCCCAGAATTCCTCAGGGGGTCATGCAGGAGGTGGGTTGCCATTTTTTTTTTTACTACCAGTTCGAATGTGCTCCTGTGTGCGCTTGCGCGGGACGCTTCTGAGCATGCACAGAAGCGTCTGGGTGGGTGGGTGGAGCCTCCCACTGCCACTACTACCAGTTTGGCTGATCTGGGCCGAACCAGGAGCAACCCACCTCTATGGTCATGCTGAGAAACTTTAAGACAGATGGACTTCAATTCCCAGAATTCCTCAGTCAGGCCATGCTGAGGAATGTTAAGACGGGTGGACTTCAATTCCCAGAGTTCCTCAGACATAAGACAGGTGGACTTCAATTCTCAGAATTCCTCAGACATAAGACAGGTGGACTTCAATTCCCAGAATTCCTCAGACATAAGACAGGTGGACTTCGATTCCCAGAATTCCTCAGACATAAGACAGGTGGACTTCAATTCCCAGAATTCCTCAGACATAAGACAGGTGGACTTCGATTCCCAGAATTCCTCAGACATAAGACGGGTGGACTTCAATTCCCAGAATTCCTCAGACATAAGACAGGTGGACTTCAATTCCCAGAATTCCTCAGCCAGGCCATGCTGAGGAACTTTTAAGACGGGTGGACTTCAATTCCCAGAATTCCTCAACACCTAAGACAGGTGGACTTCATTTCCCAGAATTCCTCAGACATAAGATGGGTGGACTTCAATTCCCAGAATTCCTCAGACATAAGACAGGTGGACTTCAATTCCCAGAATTCCTCAGCCAGGCCATGCTGAGGAACTTTTAAGACGGGTGGACTTCAATTCCCAGAGTTCCTCAGCCAGTCATGCTTTAAGATGGATGGACTTCAATTCCCAGAATTCCTCAACACCTAAGACAGGTGGACTTCATTTCCCAGAATTCCTCAGACATAAGACAGGTGGACTTCAATTCCCAGAATTCCTCAGACATAAGACAGGTGGACTTCAATTCCCAGAATTCCTCAGACATAAGACAGGTGGACTTCAATTCCCAGAATTCCTCAGCCAGGCCATGCTGAGGAACTTTTAAGACGGGTGGACTTCAATTCCCAGAGTTCCTCAGCCAGTCATGCTTTAAGATGGATGGACTTCAATTCCCAGAATTCCTCAACACCTAAGACAGGTGGACTTCATTTCCCAGAATTCCTCAGACATAAGACAGGTGGACTTCAATTCCCAGAATTCCTCAGATATAAGACAGGTGGACTTCAATTCCCAGAATTCCTCAGCCAGGCCATGCTGAGGAACTTTTAAGACGGGTGGGCTTCACGGGTGGACTTCAATTCCCAGAATTCCTCAGCCAGGCCATGCTGAGGACCTTTTAAGACGGGTGGGCTTCAATTCCCAGAGTTCCTCAGCCAGTCATGCTTTGAGATGGGTGGACTTCAATTCCCAGAATTCCTCAGCCATAAGATGGGTGGACTTCAATTCCCAAAGTTCCTCAGCCAGTCATGCTTTAAGATGGGTGGACTTCAATTCCCAGAATTCCTCAACCATAAGACAGGTGGACTTCAATTCCCAGAATTCCTCAGACATAAGATGAGTGGACTTCAATTCCCAGAACTCCTCAGCCATAAGACGGATGGACTTCAATTCCCAAAATTCCTGAGCCAGGCCATGCTGAGGAATGTTTAAGACAGGTGGACTTCAATTCCCAGTTCCTGAGCCAGGCCATGCTGAGGAACTTTTAAGACGGGTGGACTTCAATTCCCAGAATTCCTCAGTCAGGCCATGCTGAGGAACTTTTAAGATGGGTGGACTTCAATTCCCAGTTCCTCAGCCAGTCATGCTTTAAGATGGGTGGACTTCAATTCCCAGAATTCCTCAACCATAAGACAGGTGGACTTCAATTCCCAGAATTCCTCAGACATAAGATGGGTGGACTTCAATTCCCAGAATTCCTCAGCCAGTCATGCTTTAAGATGGGCGGACTTCAATTCCCAGTGTTCCTCAGCCAGCCATGCTGGCTGGAGAATTCTGGGAGTTGAAGTCCTCCAGCCTTAAAAGTACCCAAATTTGGAGAACCCTGCTCTAGAGATCAATATATGCGGACTTCAACTCCCATAATTCCCCAGCCATCAGTCCGCCCATTATGGTCCTAAAATGAGATGGTTGCAAAACGCATCACCCGTGTGACGGAGCCAATTTTATGTCCTTTTTGCGGTGGTTATGAAGCGAACGCCACAATCATTAAACAATCTCATTGTTCACTATGGAGCAGAATACTAGTTTTTGTTCAAAAATGAAACACGGGGAAAGGATCCCAGGACATCCCAAACGGCTGTGAATGCAGGAGGGTTGCTAAATGCCCAACGTAGGTTCACATGACCAGAGGGGCAACCATTGGAACTCAAAGTCGGTCAGTATCCCGAGCCAGGTCCGTCCTAACTTCGAACCGTCCCTAAGCGACAGGTTGCAAGTCGAGAACTACCTCTTTTAAAGGAGTCTTCTGAACTCATTAACTCTCTAAACCGCCTTCGTAAACCTCATTCAGAAAAAGGCGCCAACCAAACCGTTGTTATAAATGACAAGCTATCCCGGTCCGTCTGCTGTTGAACCTGGTCAAACCATGGTTTACGCCTTTTTTGGCCTTCTGTTTTAGAAAGGTGAGTCAGATTTGTTTCCAGATGTGGTCTTGCCATTACTTCCTTCCCAGGGCTGAGAGCCATCGACTGGCTCAAGGTCACCCAGTGATGAGACTCGGCTCTCCCAGTTTCTAGCCTGAACATGATACCAGCTTTTACTGGCCCAGCACATCTGAACCCATCAATCGGGGTTTACATCAACTATGGCATGAAACAATACAATACAATAGCCGAGTTGGAAGGGACCTTGGAGGTCTTCTAGTCCAACCCCCTGCCTAGGCAGGAAACCCTACACCGTTTCAGACAAATGGCTATCCAACATCTTCTTAAAGACTTCCAGTGTTGGGGCATTTACAACTTCTGGAGGCAACTTCTGTTCCACTGGTTAATTGTTCTAACTGTCAGGAAATTTCTCCTTAGTTCTAAGTTGCTTCTCTCCTTGATTAGTTTCCACCCATTGTTCTAGCCTCAGGTGCCCTGGAGAATAGTTTGACTCCCTCTTCTTTGTGGCAGCCTCTGAGATATTGGAACACTGGTATCAGGTCTCCCCTTTCTTTTCATTTAACTAATCATGGTTTAGGCTTAAAAGAGGAATTTATTTTAGACCAGTGTTTCTCAACCTTGGCGACTTTTTAAGTCCTGTGGACTTCAACTCCCAGAATCCCCCCAGCCAGCACAGCTGCTATCATGTGGTGCTGTGCTGGCTGGGGAATTCTGGGAGTTGAAGTCCACAGGACTTAAAAGTCGCCAAGGTTGAGAAACACTGTTTTAGACTAGTTTAGTCGCAAAAGCTGCCTGGATGAAGCGAGGGAGTAAAAAAAAAACCACCCGATCGCAATCCCGGGTTCGCTTCTTTTTAGACCCCTTAACTCAGATCCCCGCTTAACGCACGGCCGAAGCGGAGAGAACGGCCGCGTTCCGACGACCCGCGTAATCCCGGGGTTACCCCGCTTTAACTTGGCCCGGGAAGCTGTCGAGGAAGGGACTAGGGAAGGAAGGCGGCACTCGAGCCGCTTCCTTCCCTCCGCCTCCCCGCCTTTGGAAGCGCCGCCCGCTCTGAGCGTTCGGGAACGCCGTGAAGCCACAATGAGCGGCGGGCGCCCTCTGAGCACGTGCAGAGCGCCGAACGGTCCGGAGCCTCCCCTGCCCGGCGCTCGGGGTTCCTCCAGCCAATGGCAGCCGGCCAGACAGCCCCAGCCTCCCTCTGTCTCCCGCGCCCGGGCAGCCAGCGCCCCCTCGCCAAGCGAAGAGCCGGAGCGCGGCCGAGCGGGTGAGTGGCCCCGGGGAGGAGGGAGCCCTGATGGGCGGCCCGGCTTTTCCTCCGCGCGCCCTTGTGCGGCTCCGATCCTCTCTTCTTCTCCCTGCCGCCTGCCTTCCTCTCTTTTTTTCCCCTTCCGACCACCCCGCTTCCTCCCTCCGCCGCCTTTGTTCCCCGTCCCGATGCTGGGAATTGGGGCGGGGGGGGGGGGAGAGAAAGGCGATCGGGCGGTGGGGTTCGCTGGACCGGCCGCTTGACTCCAAAGGGAAGCTTGGAGAGGGAGCCTGGAGGCCGTGCAACATGGGTCCTGCTGTGGCTAAGAGCATGGGGAGGTGGACAAAGAGGAAGGGGCAAGGCCGCGCGTCTCCGCCCTCGCCGCCTCTCTTTTCAAGAAGGGGAAAGGGGGAGATGGGGAGGAAGCAATAGCAATAGCAGTTAGACTTATATACCGCTTCATAGGGCTTTCAGCCCTCTCTAAGCGGTTTACAGAGAGTCAGCATATTGCCCCCAACAATCTGGGTCCTCATTTTACCCACCTCGGAAGGATGGAAGGCTGAGTCAACCCTGAGCCGCTGAGATTTGAACCGCTGAACTGCTGATCTAGCAGTAGCCTGCAGTGCTGCATTTAACCACTGCGCCACCTTGGCTCAAGCGGTTTGGGGGTGGGGGGCTGCCGGGGGTCCCGCGTAAGGGAGCTGCGGGGTAGGAGGCAGAGAAGCGGGGGTCCGGCAACAGGTTTTCACTCAGGCGAATGTCTTGGGATTACAATGCGGAGGGCCGTTCCTCACTGAGGACTGGCTGCTTAAGCGTCAGGCAAAGCCCATTGTGGTTTGTTTTCAACCCTACAGACTGATTTGTTTCATAGGGGGGAGGAGGAGGAGGAGGAGGAGCCCATTCCAAGAGGTGGTGTGGAGGGAAGGAGGAAGGAAGGAAGGGATGGATGGATGGATGGATGGATGGATGGATGGATGGATGGATGGAAGCCACCTCTGGATTTGGGGAGAGGGCAGAGAGGGGCCAGGATAAAGGTTAGGATTGCCATTTGTCAGAAATGGTGTCGGGTCTCCTGCTTGAGGGCCAGGGGTTGGACTAGATGACCGATAAGGTCCCGTCCAACTCTGTTAAATCTGAGACCAGAGATGAGGAGCGAAGGAGATGGACTGAAGGTGCAGCTGTTTTAGGGGCGCCCTTAAAAGGGGAGGGGAGCTGTTGAGAAGCAATCTTGGGACACCAGAGCCCAGCATGCACAGCCACTCCCTGGCCATGCCCGCTTTGCTCAACATTGGGTTTCTCCTCCTCATTTGAAAGAGCCAGACACAAAGTAGACAAATCTTCATATCTGCTTGCCAAGAGGTCCTGTGTGGCTACTTGTAATAGGTAGCATCTCTCTCTCAGCTAGTGAGTAACTACTATCTCCCGCTCTCAGCTAGTGAGTAACTACTATCTCCCGCTGCTGGTTGATCTGGGATTAGGAAACCGGTGGAAGGAAACCTCTGGGTGGATGCTGGCTCACCCACTAGGCAAAAACTCCAGCTTTACACAGCAAGTATCGTCTGGCCTGTGTGTTATGTTTGTCTACGGCTGCTGCACAATTATCCCCATTTTACAGCAAGCCTTGGCGGATCGTCCTCGAGTTGTGACCGCAACGGAGTCCAAAATGTCTATTGCCAAGTGAAATACTTGTGGAGTGAGTTTTGCCCCCATTTCACGACCCTTCCTGCCGCATTAAATTAGTAATCTGGAGTGAATCTGGTTTCCCCGATCGGCTTTTGCTTTTGTCGCCAAAGGGGATCGCGCGACTCTGGGATACCGCGACCGTCATAAAGCTGAGTCGTTTGCCACAGCATCCAAATGGTAAATCCCGTAGCCGTGGGGATGCTGCCACGATCGTGAGTGTGAAACACGTTCATACGTCGCTTTTTCCCAGGATGGTCACTAAGTGAACTGTTTGCAAGTTGAGGACTCTCTGTGTGGGGTTTGTAGTGGGGAGGCCAGAGGGGTGGGCTTTTGTTTGGCATCAGGAAGCCAACAACCGACATATCCATCAAGCATGGTGGCGGAAACCATCTCCGTTTTATTTGACTCCGCTTTTTTGAAACTTTTCCGTGGGAAAAAGAAAATGCATCTTCGGAGGCGTCTCATTTTTAAGGACCTTAAAAAGGATTTTTCAAAGACTTTGTTTAAAAAGGTGAACCGAGGAAGCAGAAGATGGAGAGGAGGGGGGAAAAAAGGGAGAGGCGACTTAGAAAAAGCTTTGGTGAAAAAGAAAATGTTAGGATCCTCCCCACCACCACCTAGGACCCTAGCGCCCCCTCCCTTCCCTTAAAGAGCCAGTGTCCCTTGGCGTGGGAAACTCCGCCTCCCGTTTCCCGGCGTGCCTTGCAGGGAATAGGAAAGAGAAGGAAGGAAGGAAACTCCTGAAGTGGGAGGGGAAAGAAAAAAGTAAGTACAGTACCAGCGTCCAGAATTCAGCGAAGGGATTTTAAGACGGGTGGGGTGAAAAGCAAGGATGAGAAGGGAGTGGGGGGGACCCACAAAGAAAGGGTTACTCAGGATGTTTGGGGAAGGGAGGTTGGAAAAGGAGAGATTTTGGTGGCCTTTATTTACATGTTATCATTCCAGAGACTGGTTCAGGATCGTTCCCGTACACACCCACACTTAAGGAACACATGCTTGCTTCTCCTGAAGTGCATTTACTGAGCAAGACACATTATTCCATTAGTGGCAGGATTTACTAAAAGGCTGTGGCTTTGGGGAAAGCAGTTTCCCATGAATTTTTGACTTCGGGCACCTCATTTCCTCCTGTCATTTAAAGTGGCATTAATTGCCCCATTATTTCCATATTATCTGTTTGCTAAGTTGAAGCCATCTGTTTTTTTTCCACGGCTATTAAAGGGAAATTGGCTCTTCAGTCTGATTAGCACACGGCCGTTTCCATTCGATTTATTACCTCTCCAGGTTTTAAGTTCCTGGGTGATATAAATTATTGCGCTTTGAAACACCATCGGCTCCTCCAAATAGACTTGCTGGATAAAAAAAAGCTTCCAACAAATTTCGGGGGGCGGGAGGGGGGGGGATGCAGAAAGAATACCAAATAGGTTGGGTGGAAGTTGGCTTTAGCAAAAGGAATGTGTGTTTGTGAATAATAAGCTGGAACTCAACACTTTTGTGTCCTTTTCTGTAACGGAATTGAAATAAAAGGCCTACTTTCACCTGCGTACATCATTGGATTAATGAAGGGTCCATAAGCCAGTTTAGAAGCTGTAGTTTATAAATTGGTGTACATGGAGTGTTTCATGCTTCATACTATCCCAAAACTCCGGGAGCTTCTTGGCCAAGTAAAATATGATATTAATTGCAAATCCATACGAGGGGAGAGAAGGACAGGGAAGAGCGGTTTGGAGATGTTTTTTCAGTCTGGCACAGAAACCAAAATAACTTGGGAGCTGCAACTGTCTAGAAAAGAGGCTCGGTTAATGCGGAGAAGTAAGCGGTTTGGTGCTGAAGCAGGGTCTGGATGGGGCCACTTTTGGACAATAAGAGGTTCATGGGACAGGGTGCTTCTCTGGATCTCCTTCCCTCTAGCTGAAGCCATATTTCACTTTGCTTTGTTGGAATGTAGAGCGTTTTCCTCTACAGTGCCAGACAAAACATTGATAAGGCTCATGAGAACCAAGGTCAGCTCAGCAGCGCCCGAGCAACGGCGGGATGATTCAGAGGTGGTTTCATATTTGAACGTGCTGATAGCGTGACTTAAGCGTCAGGCAAAGCCCATTTTGGTTTGTTTTCAACCCTACAGACTGATTTGTTTTATAGGGAGGAGGAGGAGGAGCCCATTCCAAGAGGTGGTGTGGAGGGAAGGAGGAAGGAAGGGATGGATGGATGGAAGCCACCTCTGGATTTGGGGAGGGGGCAGAGAGGGGCCAGGGTAAAGGTTAGGGTTAGGGTAAAAGAGCCAAGGTGGCGCAGTGGTTAAATGCAGCACTGCAGGCTACTGCTAGATCAGCAGGTCAGCGGTTCAAATCTCACCGGCTCAGGGTTGACTCAGCCTTCCATCCTTCCGAGGTGGGTAAAATGAGGACCCAGATTGTTGGGGGCAATATGCTGACTCTCTGTAAACCGCTTAGAGAGGCCTGAAAGGCCTATGAAGCGGTATATAAGTCTACTGCTATTGCTATTGCTATAGGGTTGCCATTTGTCAGAAATGGTGTAGGGTCTCCTGCTTGAGGACCAGGGGTTGGACTAGATGACCGATAAGGTCCCTTCCAACTCTGTTAAATCTGAGATCAGAGATGAGGAGAAGGTGCAGCTGTTTTAGAGGAGCCCTTAAAAGGAGAGGGGAGCTGTTGAGAAGCAATCTTGGGACACCAGAGCCCAGCATGCACAGCCACTCCCTGGCCATGCCCGCTTTTCTCAACATTGGGTTTCTCCTCCTCATTTGAAAGAACCAGACAAAAAGTAGACAGATCTTCACATCTACTTGCCAAGAGGTCCTGTGTGGCTACTTGTAATAGGGAGCATCTTTCTCTCAGCTAGTGAGTAACTATAGAGCCGAGGTGGCGCAGTGGTTAAATGCAGCACTGCAGGCTACTGCTAGATCAGCAGTTCAGCGGTTCAAATCTCACCGGCTCAGGGTTGACTCAGCCTTCCATCCTTCCGAGGTGGGTAAAATGAGGACCCAGATTGTTGGGGGCAATATGCTGACTCTCTGTAAACCGCTTAGAGAGGGCTGAAAGCCCTATGAAGCGGTATATACTGCTATTGCTAAATATTGCTAAACTACTACCTCCCGCTGCTGGTTGATCTGGGATTAGGAAACCGGTGGAAGGAAGCCTCTGGGTGGATGCTGGCTCAGTGGATGCGCCCAATAAACAGGATCTTTGAGAAAATCCACAGCCTCAGAGTCTTTTGAGTGGATTACTCGGAACCATTATACACCCTCATTCTCCAACCCATAGATAGCTGGGTTCTGGCGCGATGTCCTCTTTCTGACCAAGTGATAGTTTTCGGTGCGTGAAGTCTTATGTTTTCTAAAAGAAGAGCACTCAATTATGTGAGCCGCACCTTGTAGACTGAAGTTGTGGTGCCCAGATGTTGGGTGGTGACCAGAGAGAGGAAAAATGGATTTGAGGTATTACATTAAAAGGTGCTCGCCTTTTCTCTAAACTCTCTGCTTTATCCTTGCCTCGTTTTGTTGTTGTTAGTTGCGAAGTCGTGTCCGACCCATCACGATCCCATGGACAACCCCTGTCCTCTACCATCCTCTGGAGTCTACTGAAGCTCACACCTACTGCTTTGGTGACTCCATTCAGCCACCTCGTTCTCTGCCGTCCTTCTTTTTTTGCCCTCCATCTTTCCCAGAATGAGGCTCTATTCCGGGGAGTCCTTCCTTCTCATTGGGTGGCCAAAGTATTTTGAGTTTCCTCTTCAGGATCTGGCCTTCTAAAGAGCAGTCAGGGTTGATGTCCTCTGGGCCCGACTGGTTGGATCGCCTTGCAGTCCAAGGGACTCAATGCAGGAGTCTTCTCCAGCACCAGAGTTCCATTCTTTGGCGCTCAGCCTTCCTTATGGTCCATCCACAGCCATACATTGCAACTGGGAAAACCACAGCCTTGGCTATACACACTTTTGTTGGCAGGGTGTTGCCTCTGCTTTTTAGGATGCTGTCTAGATTTGCCATAGTTTTTGTCCCCAGGAGCAAGCCTCTTTTAATTTCTTGACTGCAGTCCCCATCTGCGGTGTGGACAATAAAATTTGTCACTACCTCCATTTCTTCCCCATTTATTTGCAAGGAATTGGGAAGCCTGGATGCCATGATCTTAGTTGTCTTAATGTTGAGTTTCAACATTGCCTCGTTTACTTATTACTTACCATGCTGCGTCTTTTGCCGTTTTCCCCTACAACTGATGTATTTTTTGCTCTTTCCCTTTTCTCTTCCCTCTGCTCCAGCTCTTCGGAAAAGCCCACAGCTGATTCCCAAAGAGAGAAGACTTCTCGACCGCCGCAGCCATGCCCTCCAATAAGGACGTCTCTGGCTGCCTTGGCTCACCGCCAGGTTTGATCTGCTTGCCACCCATTTCCGAGCACCTCCAGCTGGTGTGGACCCAGGCGGCCCAGACAAGTGACCTGGACAGTAACCAGCACCTGCTGCAGACTTTCAGCTATTTCCCGTATCCCAGCCTTTCCGACCTGGCTTTGCTCTGCCTGCGTCATGGCCTGCACATGGAGAAGGTGAAGGCTTGGTTCATGGCGCAGCGGCTGCGCTGCGGCATCAGCTGGAGTGCCGAGGAAATCGAAGAGACTCGGGCTCGCCTCATCTATCACCAGGACCAACTCCACTTTAGTTGCCTGCTTGCTGGCAACCAGGGCGACTCCTGGCACCAGACTTGTAAAAGCCCTTCTTCGTACCACCACCACCAGCTGGCTCCCCACGCCCTGCACTATTCCGGTAAATATCCAGAGAACCAGCAACCTCTTGTAACCTCCTTAAATCATTGTAGTATGGCTCCAGGGACAAAAGAAATGGGGACGATCGCTCAGGACATTTGGAAATTGCAGGAAAACACCCCGCCGTCCCACTATAAGAAACCTCAGGAACATTTTGAACCTTCAGGGATCATGGTGAATTTTCAAAATACCAAAGAGACCATTTCCGGTGCTTATCCCCCCATCACAACCCTCGGCCTGGATTATAACCTCCCGGATTCTCACACGATGGCCTGGAGCTTCCCCACGGTGTCCCAACCGCCCCCCGAGACCATCACGCCTGCTGTCAACGGCGGGAGCCACCCCACGATTCTTCCATTGGGTTCTTCGGTGAAAGCCGCCCAGCCGTCCTCGAAAATTGCAACCAGCGTCACGGACCGTCAAAACCATCAGCATTCAGTCAGCGACCAGCAGACTTCTTTGCCAGAGGTTTTACGGAAGCCTAAGCGGAAGACGAAGGAGCAACTGGATTTGTTAAAGGCCTTCTTCCTTCACCGGCAGTGGGCCAGGAGAGAGGATTATCACCAGTTGGAGCAGGTAACCGGGTTACCCCGGGCAGAGATCATCCAGTGGTTTGGAGACACGCGTTACGCCCTGAAGCACGGTCAGCTGAGATGGTTCCGGGACAATGCAGGGCAGAGTCCAGAGCCTGCTTCCTCAGGTGGACCTCCTCCTCTTCCTCCTCCTCCTCCTCCTCCTCCACCCCAGCCATGCACAAATCCTCCAGACACGGGCCCCCTGGAACAGTACTGGGACACCCACACGCAGCTGCAGGAGAATGACTTGCCGATGCTCTGCCGCAAATCAGGAATGAGCCCGGAGCAAGCGTTGGAGTGGTTTCGCTCGTACTTGCCCGCGCCGTGCGAGGTGGAGGTGTGTTTGGGGGACGACGACGAGGAGGTAGACGAAGAGATGGCGGCCGCGATGCTAAAGGCGGAAGATGAAGACTACGAAGAAGAGGAGGATGTGGAAGAGGAGGAGGATGAAGACTGAAGGACTTTTGTGTGGGTGCTGGAGGTTTTGGGACTTCTCCGATGAGCAGGCGGAAGGATCAGTGAGACAGAGTAGTAAATCCTGGGAGCCAGGTTTCTGTCCTGACTGTTTCCTGCTGGTAGCGATGACTACTGCTAGAATGTTTTTTTTTTCCTTTGAGCCACTGAATTTAAAAACAAAACTGTACAGTGTTTATCAAGGGAGAATCACAATGGTATATAAAGAGGGGGTTTCCAACCCTTCAGATGTGAGTGGCCATGATATATGAATGCCTTCAGCAATCTGCAGGGTCTCAAATGATTTTTCTGAAAAACTTCAGTCGGTTAATTGTATTGTTTTGGTTTCATATTGCTTCCTCTAGATGTTTTCCTTAATAATTATACAAATAATTGTTGTTTAGATCCCTAACCCTGAAGCCCAACAATTGCCTCATTTTGTTATCTTTTTTAAAGTATACAGATGTTTGGAATACAGATATTTTTCATTTACGCTTGGATTTATCTGTCTTGATTCTGTTTCTTCCAATTCATTTATTTTTTTTAATTTGAGTTTAGAAACTGGACTGTTGAGTTACCAGAATTGCAGAGATTTGGCAAGCCCACTCTTTCCAAATTCCATGAAAGCCATACATAAGATTTAATTGGTCTAATCTCACAGGCCAACTATATTTTCCTGAGTAAATGAACAGTTATATGCTTGTCGATGCTTATGTTTGTTTTTATAAGCCAGTTCTTTGAAATCAGCGAAATGTAGAAGACACACTAAAGCTATCTTTCCTGTTTTCATGCCTTCAAGATACGTTGGGACTAAAAAAAATGTTAGTTTCTAGACTAGTACTTGAGATGGTGATTGTAGCTGTTTTATCCAAATTGATATTTTGTCATTTATCTTCCATTTTCATTCTCTCCTTTATTTAAAAAAATAATTTTTGGAATGACTTCTAATATCTGCTCTTGATGGTCTTTATCATGTGATCCATATCATTTCTCTTAATTGCTCTGTTTTCTTTTCCTTGTTCCGTTAGTGCCTTGATTCAGCAGCTTTCCCAGCCATGCAGTTTTTCCATTCAAGTCATATATCTGGTCTGTACTAGTTGGTTGATATAGAGAATTCAGTGCCAGTTAGAGATATTGTAAGTTAACAAGAAGTGCAAACACTCCTAAATGCTTGGTTATCTTCATTTGTCAAACTCTCATATCCCTCAGATTGATGGGGAAAACAAAGCCCCTACATTCTGAGAATAGCTTTTGAGATCATTTTGAAAGAAAGTAAAGAGGAATTTGGAAGTTTGTGAAAGTATGAAGACTAGACAGAGATTAATCATCTGTACTTTAAAATTTATATTTATTCAATACCATTTTCAGTTTTTTAAAGTAGAAACTTTACAAATATATTCCGCAGGCAAGAGAATTTTAAAGTATTGAACTAACCTTAGGTAAAAAGAAAGTGGAACATGGATTATGCCGTACTTAGTGAAATGTTCAAAGGCTGTAACTTGTCCAAGAGAAAACTGAGCAGAATAATTTGGTTTGTGGATTGGTTACTTAATAAATTGAGAGTTAATAGATAATTATGTTCAGTAAATTATATATCTGTCTTTTTCCTCTTTCTAAGTATGGTCTTTTTAAAGGCTTATCTGTTTTGTTTTAGTTCTGGGAAACAACATTGGTTGCAAATACAATAATCCTACATTATGAGCAACCTGGGTCAAATTGTTTGAATATTTCATCTTGGAAGTACACAAAGCATTTTAGCTCAGAGAACATACAACGTAATACATTTTCTTATCAAATCTACTCACAAAGTAAGATTGGCGCTAGGACTCACAGGTTACTTAATGGGCTATAATTGACAGTTAAAACATCATGTATCAATAATGCTGCCACGGAGTTCCCCAGCTAATTTTAGCCATTTTCCTTTATAAGGATTTTTTTAAATTATGTCACATATGCTAAGTACCATAAAAATACTTTGCCTTGTATAATAATTTTAATTTATTTACTATGATTCATACACCAGTCAGCTTCGAGCAACCGTGAAGCGGCTTATTTCAAGTCACAAAAAACATTTAAATAGAATTTTAATCAAAACAGGGTCTCCTAATGGCATCACTCAATTACTAATGGATTGCTTTTTAATCAGGCTCAAATATTCGGAAGATTTATACTGCAGGAAATCTGCCCAGAAGAGTCTATCTTGCATCTAAACATTAGGATGATGTTTAAGAGTACAGCTGCTTTGGTCATCCCCATTATTGCTGATGGATTTGGCTGATGGATGAATACCTGAGGAAAAGTGCAATTAACTAGTTGTGTGGAGCCAGTCTTCCCAGTTTAGGACTACGTTAAATTCTGATCACTTGTTTGCTCAGAAAAAAAATATATTCTAAGTTCTGATAACGGCAAGTCATATATTTCTAACATACTACAATTTTGGTTTGACAGAAGACATGAGGAATGAGGAAAGAAAACGGGACTTGGTTCCTTTGGATGTTGCCATTAAGATTTCTAAATCGTAAAGCAGGGACTTAAAAAAATTAACATTTGTTTTAGCGGCAAAAAAAAAATCAATATTATTGCATCTTACTGACAAAGGTGATGAAAACTAGAGGGGTGGGTGGGTAGAGGAGAGCCATAATTTAACCTGGATATGGATTACATTCATTGTCTTTCACAAAGCTGTGATCATGTAACATACGAAAGGGTGAAAATGAAGAATCCCTGTGGGCCTCACTTACCTGTGGGGAAAGGATGGTGTAGAGTGAGGCGTGAATCCCAGCTGAGAATGACAGAAAAGGAAAAGCCATTGAAATGAGTGAAACTTTTCTTCATGTGAACTACTTGTCTACAAGTCTGTAGAGATTCTGTTATCCAGGCCATGGTTGTCCCAAAGTGGCTTTTTCAAGAGGCAACTGGACTTTCTTGGTTTTTCTTTTGAAGAAGTTTCGCTTCTCGTCCAAGACGCTTCATCAGCTCTGACAGGATGGTGGGGAATGGAACCATGACCTGGATGACAGAGAATCTACAGACCTTTAGCTACACAATTCGGGATGAACACCCTTTGAATGGTGTGGGAGTAGGAATGGATTTCCAGAGGGAAAATTGCAGGCTACAGAAACATTATCACTACCCAGGTGACCCTAAGGACACAGATAAATTTCCAAGTGCTTCAATGACCCTCTAAAAGGCTGCAAATGACCAACTGTCGGCAAGGAATATCAGTCCTTCCATTCCCCACCATCCTGTCAGAGCTGAAGAAGCTTCTTGGATGAGAACGTCATCAAAAGGAAAAAAACAAGAAGTCCAGTTACTCTTGAAAAAAAGCCCAACCTGTCTGCAATCGACCTTTTACCTGTAGGGGGCGCAGTCTTTCAGCATTGTGGTCAGGAACAGAAGCACCTGTTGGATCTGTAAAAAACGAAAGCAATAGGAAACAAACTGAACAGGAGGGCAAGTTCTGTCAGGGTTGAAGGGCTATCTTAACCTGTTAGTTAATTTTGGCATTTGTATGTTATGCTAAGCCTTTGTTTTGTTTAACCATTTTGGAATATATAATGCCAGGGTTAAAAATTGCACAACATACTTTGGGCACAGACTGGTAATGTCAGGCATGTGCCAAAAGAAAAAGAGGACTTTTCTAGGAAAAAGTGAGGGAGATTAGGACAAAGATTTATAGTTGATGTGATTATTCCTTGTTTATGCATTCAAGCTAAATCCAAAGCTTTGGGATTCACCTGGAGCTAATTGCCCTTAGGTGTTATTATTTACAAATAGTTTTAAGCCAAATTCACATAAGGAGCTAGATCACAATCAAAAGTGGTTGTGATACTGCACGAAAACTATATGGAATAAACATATATTCGCCAAAGACGAACAACTTTCCTCACCGGGAAAGATGCTGAGGTTGAAGTATGGAGTTTCCTGTGGCTGCCCAGGGTTATTAGCGCTCTGACTTTGTCTCGTTATCGGAGTTTGAAGACTGAAGATATTGAAACTGGGCGTCTGGGAAGTGGAAGGAGAGGCCCTAAGGAGGGTGGCAGAAGTCCGGGTTATTGTGGAAGACAACACTATATATCTAAAAACAGAAGCAGCGCCATCATCAAGGCCTCCCTCCCCCACTTCTCTGGCTCACCTGTAGAATAAGCTCTGCGTGGAGGCTGAAGACGGAGTGGCTGCCAAATAGAATGTAAAGGTGTTACACCTGGAATGAAGGGTGGGCAGCACATGGAAAGGTGATAGGAAGTTTAAGGGTAGGCATGTCGGGGGGAAAAGGGTATTGTAAGGTGAGGAGGAGATCGAATGGAAATTGTTTTATTAGTTACAGAAAGGGCGTGTTCTTTCTCTTCACAATAAATTCTGTTCCAAATAATAAGTTGTGAAACGATGCTTGTCTGTAGAAATGAAACCCAGGAAGATTCTTGATTTTATTCCTTTTGGCTCTCTTGCCCTGAATCTAAATATGGCAGAAATTTATTGTTTGTTGACAGTTCTACTTCTTACCATTCATAGAGACCACTGGGGTTGTTCTCGTGGTTCTTGAGGTTTGCTGAATAAAGGGGAGAAAAGTTTAAAGGGATTTTCATTTATTTAATCTCATTTGTATAGTGACTCGGAGCAGCGTACAACAAAGCTAACAGCAGTGACTAAATATGTAAAATCATTGCAAAAATATTAAGAACTATTTTAAAAAAGGCCAGATGGAGGGATGTTAATGGAGCAAAAGTACTAAAAGGGCAATAATTAAAATATTCAGAAACATCTTAGAGCTAACATTATTTATTGTTCTTTGTTGCAGATAAACCAGTTTGGGGATTTGGGACTTTTAGGATTCCCTTAGTGAAATCACCTTTTTAAACAGATTACTGCGAAGGAAATGGGGGTCCTGCCCAAGCCACGTGCAGCTAAACAGAAGAAAGAGCCCAGAATGTTTTATTTTCCCAAAACAGCTTTTCATTTGGCCAGATGGTAGCAGGGGAATTTTATTCTCAAAACTACTTCAAATAACTGCAGGGAACAAAGCATGGTTTCAAACCTTTCCTGGGAAAAGAAAAGCAGTGGCAGAAACTAACCTGCCAGCTTGATGGGTGGCTTGTTCTGGAAGAAATGGAATCCATGGAAGATGAGCGGCTGAGAAAAGAGACACAATAGGTCAAGGAACTGTCACGATTACAACTGAAAGCTAAATCTGCAATCGGAGGCTCAGTACCTTTATGGGGGTCTTTTAAGTATAATAATCAAATTTTGCTGTAAGGGAGCTAGATTGAAGGGACCATAGTCGCAACAAGGAGATTCCAAGGTATGGAATGACACTTAGACTATGCACATGTTAGAATAGACAGCCACTTGTCTGAAATAGTATAGGGTCTCCTGCTTGAGCAGGGGGTTGGACTAGAAGACCTCCAAGGTCCCTTCCAGCTTTATTCTATTCTGAATTCTAATTTTTTGAAGAAAACACTGTTCCCTCTCTTCAGTTCTGAGCAAGTTTCTAAACTATGCAATCTTCCAGGATCTGGAGCACATTTAGAAGAGTGGCTGCCATGGGAAACTTAGCTCAAAATATCCTTTGCCAGAAAACCAACTAGCTCTTCGGGATATTTTCACCATCCAGCTGGGACTTTTGTGTGGATCCAAGATAACTTCTGTAAAAGGTATACTAGAATGTAGCATTTTTGCTGGCGTGTTTGTTTCCATATTTGATAGTTCTTACACAACATTGTCCAAACTATTAACAGTGTAAATCACCCCCTAACTCAATTTTTGTGTTGAATTGATATTTATATACTTGAATTTATAGTCATATATTTATTTATTTAGGAAGCGGTATGCTCCATCCCATATTTGGGTAGACCATGTTGCTCTGATAGAGCGGTCTCACTGGAAAAAAACACCTCTAACAAAAAAAAAACCACTTACCTGACTACCTCACTGGAGCGCTGGAAAATTGGTTGCGGTGTAACTGCAAAGTATGAGAGTTACTATGTTAACTATGATGGTTCATTCTGCTAGAAGCGTGACCCGTCAAAACCGCGGTCCACAAAAGCGTGCTCGACGAAAGCGCGCATTTGACGTCATCACAGCGCGACGAAAAAAATTAAAAATTGAAATAAAAATAAAATTAAAGCAAGCCGATTCACATAAAGGTTAGGGTTAGGGTTAGGTTTAGAGCGTTAGGGTTAGGTTAAGGGTTAGCGTTAGGTTTAGCGTTAGGTTAAGGGTTAGGTTTAGGGTTAGATTTAGGGTTAGGTTTAAGGGTTAGGTTTAGGGTTAGGTTTGGGGGGGTTAGGGTAAGGTTTTCGCTTTCTTTTTCCATTTATCGATCACAGCGCGATGTTTTCGTCGCGCTGTGATGACGTCACGTACGCGCTTTCATCGAGCGCTATTTTGTCGTCTGCGGTTTTGTGGTGGAACCGCTAGAAGTACATGTTGGCCTGAGCTAATAAGAAATCTTATCCATATCCTACATTGTCCTCAGCGATCCAGGCAAACACCCATATAGTTCTGTCCATGCACATATCTATGCATACACAAATATTACCCTGAACCAAGTGAAGTTGATTCTAGATCCTTCTCTCTTACCTGTCTGTGACGGAGGAGTGATGGCAATCGGCCTTGGGGTGCTGTTTCTGCATCAAATTGAAATGAGTTGGATCAGTTAGGATACCTCCTCCCTACCCACCCCTGAACATTGGGATTTTCCTTCGTGCTGGGTTTTCAGTGCTGGCCTATGATGGCTCAAGGCCCAGCTCCCTCATTTTGCCACCGAGATCTCTTACAGTACTGCCTCTATCATTTCATGGGCTGCCGATCCTGATTTAATGTTTCTGAAGGACAGAACAGACGTACTGACCTACCCTGGTGCTGTCTGGGGAAAGCCTGTTGAGAGAAGAAGGTGGGGTTGGGGGGTCAAGAGCTGGGCCCCTAACATGCAAAGGGGTTTGATTTACTCTCTCCTCAAAAAATAAAGCAGAAGAGCAGTAGTCATTGCTGCCATCAGAGGGCGACAAGAAACCAAATAAGGGAAAATATACTTGTTTTTCACCAAACTTCCTACCTTCAGGTTGAAGTACTTCTTCTTCAGTTCCCTGTTTTCCTTCTGTACAGCCTCCAGTTCTCTACATATGGCAGGCAGGAGAAACAGAAAGCGGGTAATAATAATATGCCTTGATGCTTTAGAGCCCACCAGAGAACACTTCAGCGATGATGAGAATAAAGGCAGGAGGGCTGCCTCTGGGGGGCCATGCGAGCGATTTGTTTCACTTCACAAATTATCAACATGTTTTAACATCTAATGGCTGATATCAGAAGGGAGCAGTAGCCTGGAGTCTTCTTTAGAAAAGTATATAATCCTATTTGCTTGCCACAGTTTTTATCTCCATCAAAAATAAAACAAGTATTTCTCCTCCCCACCCCCAATTAGGACAACTGAAGGATATTTCAAACTTACTCAATAACTTGAGTAAGGAAAGGGTGGCTTTCTGGATATATCAAGGGGAGGGGGATGTTTTAAGTATTTTAATTAAACAGCTGAGAGTAGGGGGGGTTGACTTAAGAAGGCACAATGGACCTTTGATCAATCAGTAATGTTCTTAACTGAGTGACAATATGAAACCAGATCTTGTAAAGTTAATCATATTAACTTTACTAATCCCTACAGATAAAATTAATAGTCTGTATTCACAGGGGTAAATGAAAGACCTAGCAACTGTATTTGCACAACCTTATTTTGAATCTTAGTTAGGTTCTCTTTGTGGCTTAGGGTGCTGTATGAAGCAGCTTATTTGATGCTTCAGCATGTTCAGTGTATTGTATGCCCCGCTCCCCAGAGAAGAGGATATTTTAATATTCATACTGTGTTGTGAAGACACATTTATACTGTTTTCCTTTCTTATATGAACACAACCTGCATATCTCACTTTTCGTGGATAGTTAGTTTGTGGAGAGCTTGCTGGAGTGCTCCTTCGGCTTTTGAAGCATTATTTTTGTAGAAAGAGACCAGCAGGTCCATCTGGCTCTTCTGGAATGTCCATACCTAGAAAGAAGACCAGAAAGCAATGAGAGAAGTGAATTTCAAGGAAATTCAGCATCTGGACTCATGATTGTAACTCATTTAGAGGTTTAGGAAGAAGCAGCATGTGTGAAACCTTTTAAGTCCAGGTACCTCACTCAGATCAGAAGACATCTCCTGTATATGGATTGTACATGACCAATCCCTACGCATCGTAGTAGGCTTGTGATAGGAAATCTTTGGCATTCTGAATATTATTTGTCATAGTTTTATTAATTTCTAATATGACATACAAAAAGAATACAAAAGCAAATATTAGAGAAATTAGAAAAGGAAAAAGGGAAGTGGCTAGTGGGGAAAAGCAAGGGAAACAGAAAAAAAGGTATTGACTTCCGACTCCTTTGATGCAGTAAAATAAGGCATTAATAGGATTCAAATCTAACTCCCATACATTTCAATTAGGATGGTCAGCAGTGGTTGATGATGGGAAGATTGGTCCAATGACATCTTTCCTAGATTGGAAGTCTCTGCTTCCAGTCACTCATGCCTTGATCGCCTCTCTTTTAGATTTCCCCAATGTTGCTAAGAGTTGACAATAATTTGATGACACACACAATCCTTTTGCTGTATCTAAAGCTACTCGTCCTCATGGTTACAACTCAGTTTTCGGGTTTATAGCACTTGAGGCCTTGTTATCTATGCGATCACCACCTCCAAGTGGCTTATGCCTACCCAATAAAATTGTGGACTCTTTGTGGATCCCGTTTCTCAAGGCACATCATTTTCAGGGACCCAGCTGACCACCTACTCAGGAGCACTGTTCCTCCTGAGGTCAGATTGTTTCCCACCCTTTTGTTGGGGGAAGCCTCGGAAGTACATTTGTAATGATAGTTACCGTCCTGATATGGATTGGATGTTATTAATTCTGCTCCTTCGGGTACTGATGGTTTGCTCTCCTATTTATTCTATTACTGAGCTTTATTATGCTTCCATTGTTTTACAAGATGTTCAGTGCCTTGTATGAATTTGAACTGGCACAGAAATGGCAGTAACAGGCACAGTGCCTCTATAGAGGGCCTAGTATGGGCCTTAATGGAATGAAGAAGGGAAAGGAAGGAAAGGTGAGGCAAAGGACATGGGGCAAAGTCCAAAGGGTTGACTTTATTTGGCCAAGTGTGATTAGACACACAAGGAATTTGTTTCCAGTGGAGAGGGAGGTTATTCTTCAAAAATCACAAGACTTGGCTTTTCCCAAAAGTGCTGGGAGAAAGTGAGGTGGGCGAGAGGATTTAATAATGGCCTGCGTGTGGGATCTTCATTTTGGTGCCAGATTTTTTTAAATGTTCATGTTTTATATGTATAAATGTTGTCTTGCATTATGAATGTTATTTTAATTGGGAGCCGCCCCGAGTTTGATGTAAGTTGTGTGGTTGTATAAATATTTTCAGTTAAATAACGACCATAGACTCTCCAGCCCTGGAACTGTCTAGTTAGTTCAGTAGAAGGACAAATGATCTAATAGTACTTTATATATTGACTTTAATATTCCATCCAGTCAGGGGTGTGATCTGTGTTTTTTGTTTGCAAGGCATATAATATGTAGAGCAAACAGTTCAGACTTTGTGTACTTAAAGCTGTAAATGAACAAGGTGATATGAATATTATCCACAAGGTGAGTTGAATGATAGCAAGGAATCTTACAACAGCTTAAAGTCTAACCAATTTATTACAGTATAAATTGTCTCAGATTACATTTCCTGGCTTTCCTTCTTAAATTACCCTCAGAACTGTTTTTAAACCATGAGAATTTAAGAATTAACTTGTAGAATAAAAGAGGACCTCTGGGGGGGGGAAATCAATCCTGTACAGAACTGCCTATTTGAATATCAGGCACGTAAGTCATTTTTGCTCAATAGTTTATGTTAAGCAACTGCATTGTCTGATTTAAAGGAGGGAAAATCTTATCAGAAATACGTACTGTGAAACTGATTACAGCCTAATTAGTACATTGGGAAAATGTGTCATGACCCTCAAACTCCTTAAACAGGAGTGCCTGTTATACAAATATAACAACTCTCTAGAAATTGAAATAATGGGCATGCAAACTATTCTTAGGCTGAAAAAGAGATAACAACTAACTACCAGAGAACAATGGAAATGCAGCAATTAAAACATCTCTCCATCAGGATTTCTTAATCTTTGCTTGGGACTAAAAAAAAACCCTTTTCCTAGCTTTTTTTTCCAATTTTTGGAATCTCCTTCCATATGGTTGGTGCTCACTTGTGTGTTATATTGCAGGGTTTTTTTTTTTAAACAGCAGGAGGAGCCCTTTATTTTTACCAGGCCTTTAGTCCTTTAAAATTAAGGGATGCAGTGGCTGTTTTATCACTGTTGTAATTAATTATATAGAATACTTCCATTCTTTTATCTTTTGTAAACTGTACTAGAAAATTTCTAGTTTAAAATGTGATGCATCCTAAGCATTCATGTGAATGGATGAAAATAGTGATGTTTTCGAAACAGTTATCTGAACATGTGAACGCGTGTGTGTGTGTGCATGCGCGCGCACATGTGTGCATCATTCTCAGGACTGAACTTTTTATGTTTTTTCCGAGTTGGCTTTTCTTCTCACGCAACAATTTGTTGAGATGACAAGGAGACTTATGTGATTACATGGATTACTGTTCTCAACCATCCTTACTTTCTTTTAACACCCTGGAGGTCAAACTTTCCTTATGAAAATCAAGATTATACAATATCTTTCAGTCTAGCACAAATAAACACCGGCTGAGTAAGGATGATCTGTCTTTTATCCAAGGATTTTAGAACTGCAGGATGCTGGACTCTCTTTTACCAGAGGCTCCTGTGCGGAATATTGAACACGAGGTAGCAGTTTTGCCTGTTTTCTGAATCTAATGAAGAGTAGCTGCAAACTTTGTTAAATTCAATTAAGGGATGTAATTGTAAGAAAATTAAAAACAATTGTTGAATGAATGTAGAATAAAATACAGATCCATTCCCACTTTAAATGTTCCTCCCCCTCCTCTTCATCTGAGCGCTCTCGGCTATCTGGTTTAAATGATGGGATTAGGAGGAGGATTATCATGGTGGATGTTAATGCTCAGGTATTGCTGATTCTGCTGAAACAACTTCTGCTGATTAACTAGCCCGTCACAATATTTATCTGGCTCTTTTATCTAGATTTATTATTGTATTTAATTAGCTTACTTGGCAAACGTGGGATCACTATTACTACAGGATTAACCTTTCCCCAGGTTGGCTATTAACCAGTCCTCTAGAGGACCTTGGATCGTTCATCCATCGCGTAACATCTATTAAAAATGGAACCTTAATTTTAGGGAATATGTTTGACTGGGGAAGTAGTTCATGTTTTCTACATGGGTGGACATGCTTTCAAACACTTTACGTGGGTCAGAATAACTTCAGTATTACATACCTGTTTTAATCCCTCTTTTTCGCAACTAAAATCTATGGTTTCATACCTGAGAGATATGAGCCATATAGGTGAGCATTGTTTCAACAGGGTTTTTGAAAAACTTCTTTTCTTCTTGTTTCATCTGAAGGCAGGAAAAGCAGACAAAGGGTTGATAAGGGTTAAATTATTTACAATCTAAAAGTTG
>NW_028261384.1:138138726-138218251 GCF_051295495.1 Thamnophis sirtalis | reverse complement strand
ATTTTGCTTTTCTGGTGGACGAATTTGCAAAGAATCCATTTAAATAAACAATCAGGCGAGAATCGAGACTGGATGTAGTCGGGGAGCTAAATTGGACCTGCCTTCTTTGGGATGGGAATTCTTCATCCTGCTTGGATCCATCCCTGGTTTCCAAAGTGAGAAACTGCCCAGGAGCCGGGAGATGGGAGTTCTAGTTCTTCCTAGGGCATGGAAATGAGCTGGATGATTTTGGGCCCGTCACAAAGAGAAAGGGAATTCTAGTCCTGCCCAAAGCAGAGAAGCTGACCATGTGACTTTGGGCGAATTACCAGGAGATGGTGAATTCTAGTTCTGCCTTAAAGACGAAAGCTGACTGGGTGACTTTGGAGCAATCACAAGGAGACGGTGAGTTCTAGTTCCACCTTAAAGATGAAAGCTGACTAGGTGGTTTTGGGCCAATCACAAGGAGACGGTGAGTTCTAGTTCCGCCTTAAAGATGAAAGCTGACTAGGTGACTTTGGAGCACTCACAAGGAGATGGTGAGTTCTAGTTCCGCCTTAAAGATGAAAGCTGACTAGGTGACTTTGGAGCAATCACAAGGAGATGGTGAGTTCTAGTTCTGCCTTAAAGATGAAAGCTGACTGGGTGACTTTGGAGCAATCACAAGGAGACGGTGAGTTCTAGTTCCGCCTTAAAGATGAAAGCTGACTGGGTGACTTTGGAGCAATCACAAGGAGACGGTGAGTTCTAGTTCAGCCTTAAAAATGAAAGCTGACTGGGTGACTTTAGAGCACTCACAAGGAGACGGTGAGTTCTAGTTCCGCCTTAAAGATGAAAGCTGACTGGGTGACTTTGGAGCACTCACAAGGAGACGGTGAGTTCTAGTTCCGCCTTAAAGATGAAAGCTGACTGGGTGACTTTGGAGCACTCACAAGGAGACAGTGAGTTCTAGTTCCGCCTTAAAGATGAAAACTGACTGGGTGACTTTGGAGCAATCACAAGGAGACGGTGAATTCTAGTTCCGCCTTAAAGATGAAAGCTGACTGGGTGACTTTGGAGCACTCACAAGGAGACAGTGAGTTCTAGTTCCGCCTTAAAGATGAAAGCTGACTAGATGATTTTGGGCCAATCACAAGGAGACGGTGAGTTCTAGTTCCGCCTTAAAGACGAAAGCTGACTGGGTGACTTTGGAGCAATCACAAGGAGACGGTGAGTTCTAGTTCCGCCTTAAAGATGAAAGCTGACTAGATGATTTTGGGCCAATCACAAGGAGATGGTGAGTTCTAGTTCCACCTTAGAGATGAAAGCTGACTGGGTGACTTTAGACAAATCAGGAGACAGTGAGTTCTAGTTCTGCCTTAGAGATGAAAAGCGGCTGGGTGACTGGCCAATCACCAGAAGACGGTGAGTTCTAGTTCCGCTTTAAGCATGGAGTACAGATGGGTGACTGGGCCAGTCCCTGTCCCTCCCCCTCGGCCCAGCCCACCTCACAAGGTTGTTGTTCTGAGGGAAATAATGGGAAGAAGGGAGAAGGTGTGTGCTTGCCTCCTTGAGCTATTTATAAAAATAATAAAGGTTGGCTATAAAACAAACACATACATAAAACTTTGAAAAATCACGAACCACAAGTCCAGGTCACCCTCATGATCCAAACGGTGACCAGAAATGTCATCGTTAAGCAAGGAGGTTGTTAAGTGAGTCATGTCTAATTTTATGACCTCATTTTTTCAGCAAATCACGGCAGCGAACCAGGCCATTGTCAGGCGAATTTGGCATCCCTCCCCCATTGAGTTTGCTTAGCAGAAGCCGGCTGACTAGGTCGCAAACGGGGTTGGACTAGATGACCTGAAAGGTCCCTTCCAACTCTTGTTGTTCTGTTAAATACATCCCCATTGTCAAACGCCCCAATTTTCCGATCATCAGACTGTGGAGATACCCCGACAAGTTGCAAACACAAGGACCGGCTGTAGGTGCCCTTGTAACTTTGAATGGGCACTAAAAGAACCGTCGTAGTTTGAGGACAGCCTGTTTTGTAAACTTGGGAGTCCAAAAGAGGGAAGGAGAGAGATACAGAGAAAGGGAGAGAAAGGGAGATAGAGTGAGGGATAAAGAGAGATGGGGAGGGAGGGAGAAAGAAAGCGAGGAGAGAGGGAGAGACAGAGAGATGAGAGGGGGAGGGAGGGAGAAAGAAAGGGAGGGAGAGAAAGAAAGATGAGAGGAAGGGAGGGAGAGGGAGAAAGATGGGAGAGGGAGGGAGATGAGAGAGAAATAAAGAATGATGGGAGGGAGGAAGAAAGATGGAGAAGAGGGAGGGAGATAAAGAAAGGGCGATGAGAGAGGGAGAGAGAGAGATGACGGGAGGAAGGGAGAGGGAGAGAAAGAGGGAGGGAAAGAAAGAAAGATGAGAGGGAGAAAGATGGGGGAGGGAGGGAGATAGGAGAGAGAGAAAGAAAGATGGGAGGGAAGGAGAGTGGGAGAAAGAAAGATGGAGGAGAGGGAGGGAGATAAAAGGCAGAGAGAGAGAGAAAGAGATGAGGGGAGGAAGAGAGGGAGAAAGAGAAAGGGAGGGAGAGAAAGAAAGATGAGAGGGAGGGAGAGGGAGATGAGAGATGAGAGAGAAAGAAAGAAAGAGATGGAGGGAGGGAGAGAGGGAGAAAGAAAGATGGAGGAGAGGGAGGGAGATAAAGAAAGGGCAATGAGAGAGGGAGGGAGAGAGAAAGATGAGGGAAGAAAGGGAGAAAGAGAAAGGGAGGGAGAGAAAGAAAGATGAGAAGGAGAGAGAGGGAGAAAGATGGAGGGAGGGAGGGAGAGAGGGAGAAAGAAAGATGGAGGAGAGGGAGGGAGATTAAAGGGCGATGAGAGAGGGAGAGAGAGAAATGAGGGGGAAGAAGGGAGAGAAGGAGATAGAGGGAGAAAGGGAGGGAAGGAGGGAAAGAAAGATGAGAGGGAGAAAAATGGGAGGAGGGAGATGGGAGAGAGAGAAAGAAAGAGATGGGAGAGAGGGAGAAAGAAAGATGGAGGAGAATGAGTGATAAGGAAAGGGCGATGAGAGGGGGGAGGGAGAGAAAGAGAGGTAAGAGGGGGAGGAAGAGAGAGGGAGAGATGGGGAGAGGGAGGAAGAGAGAAAGATGAGAGGGAGGGAGTGGGAGAAAGATGGGAGAGGGAAAGAGAGAGGGAGGGAGAGAGAGACCTGTTTCCCATAGAAAAGAAAACAGAGCCACAAAACCTGGGTAGGTGTTGCTGAGGGGGGGACATGTGACTCGGTGGGAGTGAGGGACATCGAGTCGGCCACGCCCGCTCAGGTTTTGTGGCTCCCGGTGTTTTCTTTTCTGTGGGAAACGGGTCCAAATGGCTCTTTGAGCATTTAAGGTTGCAGGCCCCTTGACTTGGACTGTTTGTACTCCATTTGTAGTACTGAGAAGAACCACCAGGGGGCAGCCAGGGCTCACCAAGACACTCGGTCGGATGCGCTAAGCCAATATGACCGCCGGAAACCACGGAAAGGTTTTACAGCGGATCCTTTTTGCTCTTACAATTTCATCTTGCTGCAAATAAAACGCAGATCTACGGGAATCCAGCCCAAAGGCTCAGCTCAGGAGATCGAAGGAGGCCACCAGCGTGTAACTCATTCGCGACGGAGGTCATCCATCGGGACCCCAAACCTGTCACGGCTAACATTCAGGAGGCACAAATATACGGGCAGTCCCCGGTCTTACGACCACCATGGAGCCAAAATCTCGGCAGTTAAGCGAGACGTTTGTTAAAAGAGAGTTTTGCCCCGTATGACGACCTTTCTCGCCTCCGCTGGGCCGTTGTAAGTTTGAATGGCCACTAAATGATCATACAGAGATTCCTCGACGTAACAATTCATTTAGTGACTGTTCGTAGTTATGACGTCATTGGGAAAAAGTGACACGACCGTTTTTCGCACTTCACCACTTTTGTAGCATCTCCACGGTCCCAGGATCAAAATTCGGACGCTTGGCCACTGACTCACATTTACGACGGTCGTAGTATCCGGGGCAGGTCACATGACCCCCTTTTGCAACCACCTTATAAGCAAAGTCAATGGGGAAGCCGGATTCGCTCAACAACCGTGTGACTAATTCAACAACTGCAGTGATTCACTTAACACCGGTGGCGAGAAAAGTGGTAAAATCTTAAACGCACATCTCACTTAGCAAACAGAAATTTTGGGGGCTCAATTGTCGTCGTAAATCGAGGACTACCTGTAACTGTGGAATCCACTGGATCTCTTCTGTTCCAGAACCATCTGTTCTGACCGAGGCGTCCCAAAAGCACGAAGCCAAATTCGTGGTCCCGATCACACCTCTTTTATTTAGATTAAAATCAATTCCAGCAAAGTCCCGGCCAACAGTCTTTCAAGAGATTTCACAACTACCGACCTTTATCAGGCTTGGAGAGCTGCCAGGCCGATATCTTCCAAACGCCACGCTGTAGCAGCAATTACTCGGTGAGAAGTCAGGGACAGATCTTCCCCCTAATGAATTGAACTACCGTATATACTCAAGTATAAGCCGAGTTTTTCAGCCCACTTTTTGGGCTGAAAAAAGCCGCCTCGGCTTATACTCGAGTCAGTGAAAAATTTGCCCGAAATGGAGGAGAAAAAGGGGCGGGGCCATGCCGCTGGGTGACGCTTGTGAATGGCCCGACGCCCCTGTGAGTTTCCCCTCCCTCTGTGTCAGTTTGCCGCGCAGCGCGCACCGCACCATCCCCCCTCCTCACGTTCTAATGTAATGCAGGGCTGTCTTACGATTCCCCTTCCTCCCCCTCCTGCCGCTCTGCAACGATGTCCCACCTCCTCCTTGTTATGGCAAGCAGCCACATAGCGATGTCCCACCTCCTCTGGTACAGTGATCCAATGATAGGAATCACTGTGCCGTGTGTCATAGGAGGCGGGACATCGCTCCCGCGGCTGCACGGGACATCATTACCGGTAGCTGCTGCATTTCCCACCCTAGGCTTATACTCGAGTCAATAACTTTTCCAGGTTTTTGTGGTAAAATTAGGTGCCTCGGCTTATATTCGGGTCGGTCTATACTCGAGTATATACGGTAATTGCCTCCTGCAAACTCCACTCCCCTTTTGCTCCTTTTTAGTCCCTATGGGAGGGGCCATTCACCGTCCACCTGTGGCCTTACTCTCGAGTCGACCCTTGTTCCTTAGCTGTTCCCTTCTCCTGGCAACTCGGCGCATGCGCACACTGGGAACAAGCTCCAGCTGCTCTTCTGCCTCACTGATGTCTGACTCTCAAGGCAGCTGATAACTGTCGGACGGCCTTGGCCCCATCTCTGCCTCTGACCCAGAACCCTCATCCAAGCCTTCCCCAGACTCCAGGACTGGCCCATCTTCCTCCCCAACTTCCAAACTGTCCGAATCAGCTGCCGGCTCCGCTGGTGGGCCGCAACTCTTCTCCCCTCTCCCTATCAAAGAACAAAGAGAAAGGTTGCTTCCAAATCCAGCCGCATCGTTCTCCTTCTTCAACTCACATTCGGACAACTGAGAAAACCTTGTACGGGCCGTCCTCGTCTCACAACCTCAAATACGCCCCAGGTTTCTGTCGTTAAGCGCGGCAGGTGTGCAGCGAGTCCTGCCCCACATCACAGCCTTTCTTCCCCATGGTTGCTAAGTGAAACGCTGCAGTTGATAAGGGCGTCACCCGGTTGTTAAATGAATTGGGCATCACGGGACCCCGGGACACGGCAACGATGGTCCTAAGTGAATTTTGAAACCCATGATCACGGAGATGTTGCAAAGGTCCTCAATGTGAAAAATGGCCGCTTTCGTGGAGTTGCGCAGTGTGAAAAAAAAAAACACCACTGTTTTCAGGGCCGTTGTAACTTTCAACTGTCAATAAACAACTGTGAGGAGAGTCCTCAAAAACAGTTCATTTAGTGACCATAGTTACAGAACTAAAAACAAAGTTACTGTATTTTTCGGAGTATAAGACGCACCGGAGTATAAGACGCACCAAGGTTTTGAAGAGGCAAATTTTTAAAAAAGTAGGTAGGGAGATAGAGAGATAGAGAGGGAGAGAAAGAGAGAGAAATACAGTAGGTAGATAGGGAGAGAGAGAGAGAGTAGGTAGGTAGGTAGATAAAGGGATAGAGAGAGAAATATAGTAGGTAGGTAGAGGAATAGAGAGAGAAATAGAAAGAGAGAGAGAGAAATACAGGGAGGGAGAGAGACAGAGAGAGAAAAATACAGTAGGTAGGTAGAGGAATAGAGAGAAATAGAAAGAGAGAGAGAAATACAGTAGATAGGAAGTGAGAGGCAAATACAGTAGGTAGGTAGGGGGAGAGAGAGAGAGAGAGAGAGAGAGAGAGAAATACAGTAGATAGGTAGGGAGAGAGAGTAGGTAGGCAGCAGAGGTGGGTTCCTAACCAGTTCACACCAGTTTGGTAGAACCGGTTCGTCAAATCTACCGAACCGGTTAGAAGAGGTTCCACCAGTGGACCCGGAAAGCAGGCCACACCTACAGAAGAGGTTCCAAAAATTTTTGAAACCCACCACTGGTAGGCAGGTAGATGTTTCCAGGTGTATTTATCCATGGGCTGGAGAAGGAAATCGCTGACAATCTGCAGCACCTAAGACTTTGTTTCTGCTGGCACAGCACTTGATCAATCTAATTCTCATCAATCAGTTAAAGAGCTTTCCAAAAAGGGGGGGGGGAGTTTTTGCACTCTGCAAACCTCCCACAAACGGCCCGTTTTTTCGCTGAAACGGGCCTGTTTTTTTAAAAAGGCATGAATAGCCTTGGGGGCTTGCAGACTGCTCCTGCCCCCCCCCCCAAAAACAAGCAAAAAACGGCCCGTTTTTTGCTAAAAGGGACTTTTTTGTCAAAAAAAATTGCATGCATAGCCTTATGGAGGCTTATAGAGTGCTGCTGGGGGCTGGGGAGGAAATGGCCCATTTTTGCTCATTTCTGCCCTCCCCACCCCCCAGGAGCTCTCTGAAAGCCTCCATAAGGGTATGCACAGCCATTTTGGTGAAGGGGCGGGGTTTCAGGAGGCAAAAAATGCTTTTTTTGAGGGAAAAATGTGCGTCTTATACTCTGAAAAATACGTTACTTACAACCATTTTTGCCCCTTAACAACGCTTGTAAACTTCAGCTGACTGCAGTTCTGCAGTTCGGCTGTTCAAATCTCACCAGCTCAGGGTTGACTCAGCCTTCCATCCTTCCGAGGTGGGTAAAATGAGAACCCAGATTGTTCTTGGGGGCAATATGCTGACTCTGTAAACTGCTTAGAGAGGGCTGAAAGCCCTAGGAAGCGGTATATAAGTCTAACTGCTATTACTATTGCTATAAACATCTCCACAGCCAGCTGATCAAAATTTAGAGGCAAGTCGCTTTTTTTCAGGGCCCAGGTCACTTTGAACGGTTGCTAAACAAACGGTTATAAGTCGAGGATGACCTGTATGCAACCCAGCTCCCTTCCTGGTGTTTTATTCAGCGGGCCGTCGTACAATGGAGCCGAAGGTCCTTACTGGTCCTTTTCTACTTTGATCTCCACAAAGGAGCTGAGTTCGGTGCTGAAAGCTTTGTGGGGGGGTACGTGGGCCGGGGTTCCCATTTTGGGGTCTTCCTCCTGGAAGTGGGGATTGTAGAGCTGCGGAGGCAGAAGCTGAACTTCGGCAGAGGGGAGGCGTTCGGAGGGCGGTCCGTAGACGCGGTTGGCTTTGGTGCCGTGCTTGGAGTTGGCGTCCAGACGGTAGCACAGCTGGCTGAGCGGCGTTGCTCGGAAGCGGGGCGGCCGCGCCACCCACACGCCAGCTTCGTGGGCGCTGTCTTCCTCGTCCGACATCAGTTCTTCGGTGACCCCTCGCCACAGACGCTGCTCCTCCGAGCCCAACAACTGGGCCACCCCCGAACGGTTGGCGAAGAGCTTGGAAAGGAAGGAAAAAAGAAAAAGAGGAGATTCCAATTTATTTAGGCAAGAAAAAAAAAATGCATAGGTACCGTATAGGTCTATGTTGGCGAACCTATGGAACGCGTGCTGGAAGTGGCATGGAGGGCCATCCTGCACGGGATGTGTGGCCTTGCTGGCTCCTCTTCTGCGTTCCTGTGGCCGCACGTGTGCTGGCCAGCTGGCTTTCAGGTAACCATGTCAAGGTAATAATTTAAGAGCTGACCAGCTGGAACAATCACCGGAATGAGACATGAGGATTTTTGGCTGTTATCCCTTTAAGAGCCTGTGTAATAAAAGGAGGCCCGGCTAGAGTGTTTCCAGTTCGCCGAGTTTCTTCCCTGCTGTAATTGCTGTTTGTTTAGATACTGCTTGTAGTATGTGTATGTATAGTATTCCTATATTCCTACTGTAGATAAAGACCACTGTTTGATACAAACCACTGTTGGTTGTACTTGCCGGAAGAGCAGCGTTCCATTGCACATGCACGCACCGGCACCCAAATCTCCAGGTTTCCAATGCATGCAGGCGCAACAGCCAGCTGTTCATCATGCGCCAGAAACCAGAAGTTCGGGTGCCAGCTCACGCATGCGCGATGGAAGGCTGTTCTTCCAGGTTTTGACGCTCCATCATGCGCAAAGGACAGTGAGGTCGTGCATTCCTCGCAGGATGGTTTCGCGTGCCATTTCCAGCAGGCAGGTGGGCGCAGGGTGATGAAAAGGGTTAGCCTTCACTGGTATAGTTGGTATGTCAGAATTTGCACCGGTCTATCGCGTGTATCAACCCAGGGGCAAGTACAACAGATAAAGTGGTCTTTATCTACACTAGGAATATAGGAATACTATACGCACAGCAGGGAATTCTGGGAGTTGAAGTCCACAGGCCTTAAAGTTGCCAAGTTGGGAGACACAAACGCACACCCCCGGTCTCGTTTTATTGCACAATTTCTATCGGCCCCCGGTGCGATACGATATAACACTATTCCCCTTTATTGACGTTGCTAAGGGAAAGTTGGACGTGGTGGCTCTGTGGCTATGACGCTCAGCTTGTCGATCAGAAAGGCAGGTTGGCAGTTCGAATCCCGAGCGCCGCATAACGGAGTGAGTTCCCGTGACTTGTCCCAGCTTCTGCCAACCTAGCAGTTCAAAAGCATGTAAAAAAGGCAAGTAGAAAAATAGGGACCACCTCGGGTGGGAAGGGAACAGCATTCCGTGGGCCTTCGGCGTTGAGTCATGCCGGCCACATGACCAGGGAGACATCTTCGGACAGTGCTGGCTCTTCGGCTTTGAAACGGAGATGAGCACCGCCCCCTAGAGTCGGGAACGACTAGCACCTATGTGCGAGGGGAACCTTTGCCTTTAAGTGAAATATCCTGCAACGGTTGTAAATGTGAAAAACGGTCATCTCTTTTTTTCCAGCGTCGTCGTAACTCTGAACCATCGCTAAATGAACTGTTGTAAGTAGAGGACGACCTGGACATAGGAACAAATTGGGAGGTGAGCTGCTGCTTGGGAAAATAATAGTTTTATGAGGGTTTGTTTTAAGCAACTGGAAGCTTCTTATGCGTCATTCGAGGCATACTAACTCTGAGGGGGGAAAAAATCAAATTTATTTCTCGGAGACGGCCATTCATAACTTAAGGAGATAATAACCGTAAAAGGATTCCAGGGACATTTTCCGATGAAAACCTTGCTTGTTTAAGCAAAGGATAAAACTTAAATTATATCCCGTCTTGTAAAAGGTTCGTTTTGGAATTTTTATGCTCTTTTTCTACTTAAGTATTATAAGCCTGATTTTGCTTCCTGGCCCTGAATTGGATGATTAAGAGGCGGCTGAATTATTCTTTTGGCAAAATTATCCTATTCTGAGGGTCGAGGGGTGCGGTGGCCCAGAGGTGGCGCTCTCGCCTCACAATCCAGGAGCCGTGAGTTCGATCCTGGGTAGAAGCAGATATTTCTTTCTCTCTCTCTCTCTCTCTGGGCACCATGAGAATATATCTTGCTGGGAAATAAACCTCCGTATTGGCGACATGAGCGGCATCCGGCCAGTAAACACTAAGCTCCATTCAGTTGCCCACACTCCACTCGGCAAGGGATTATGTACGGGGTCATTATTCTCCCGGGCATCCCTTGGGAGAGGAGAACTAGGAGAAAAAAAACATACGAGGCCACCTGTACGGAGATATCACAACCTGTGTGACACAATTGTGGTTTTCTTCTGACTCCGCGGCTTGTTGTTGTCATGTTTACACGGAAGCACAGATAACAGCAATGACCTGGCTCCAAAATTGAGAGCCGAGGTGGCGCAGTGGTTAAATGCAGCACTGCAGGCTACTTCAGCTGACTGCAGTTCTGCAGTTCGGCTGTTCAAATCTCACCGGCTCAGGGTTGGTGGGTAAAATGAGGACCCGGATTGTTGTTGGGGGCAATATGCTGACTCTGTAAACCGCTTAGAGAGGGCTGAAAGCTCTATGAAGCAGTATATAAGTCTAACTGCTATTGCTATTGCTAAAATAGATAATTATCTATGGAAGATCCACTAGATTAAGAAAGAACAATCATGACTAGCTCAAAATCCCACTGACTTCAAGGCCGTGTTTCTCAACCTTCCCTCCTTTACATCGCGTGGACTCCAACTCCCAGAATTCCTCAGGCAGCAAGGAATTCTGGGAGTCGAAGTCCACAGGCCTTAACGTTGCCAAGTTGGGAGACACCTTCCCCCTCCTTGGTCTCATTTTATTGCACAATTTTGATCGACCCCCGGGTGCAATACAATACAAGACGATTCCCCTTTGTTGATGTTGCTAAATGAAACATTTGTTAAGTGAGTTTTGGCCCGTTTTACGACTGCAGTGTTCAGTGTATTGTTCAGTTAATCACACAGTTGTTAAGTGAATCTGGCTTCCCCGTGGACTTTGCTTTCTCAGACGGTCACAAAAGGGGATCGCGGGACCCCAAGGACACTTTGACCGTCGTAAGTCAGTTCCGAATTTTCATTATGAGGATGCAGCAACGGTCGTAAGTGTGAAAAACGGTCATAGCTCACTTTTTTCAGCGCTGTGGTAATTTTGAACGGTCGTTAAACGAACTGTCATAAATTCAGGACTACGTGCATGTTTACTCTGCGGTTAACTGCAAAGCGCTGTTCTGACCTAGGTTTCCCCAGCCGCACGAAGCCAAGTCCTCGTCCCAATAAACCCCTTTTATTTAGTTTACGGTGAATTCCTTTCCCGCAAAGACTTTCCTCTACCACAGTCTTTCAAGATAGTTCACAATTACTGACCTTGGCGAGTGGCCAGGCCGATCTCTTTCAGACACCATAATACTTGGCAAGGATGCAGGAATGAACTAAATTGTCTCCTGCAAACTCCACTCCCCTGTCGCTCTTTTATTTCCTCTGGGAGGGGCCATTCACCGTCCACCTAAATTGTCTCCTGCAAACTCCACTCCCCTGGCGCTCCTCTTTTATTTCCTCTGGGAGGGGCCATTCACCGTCCACCTGCGGCCTTACTCCCAAGTCGACCCCAGTTCTTTAGTTGTTCCCTTCGTCTGGCAACGCTGCACATGCGCACACTGGGAACAGGCTCCAGCTGTTCTTCTGCCTCACTGATGTCCGACTCCGAAGGCATTTGATAACTGGCATACGGCCCCGGCCCCCTCTCTGCCTCCGACACAGAACCCTCATCAAAGCCTTCCCCAGAATCCAGGACTGGCCCAGGTTCCTTCTCAACCTCCTCACTGTCCGACTCTGCTTCCCAGCTCCACTAACGGGTCACAACAAGCGAAGGGACTACACCTTAAATCTAAATTAAATCCAGTAAGGCTTAATCTCACTGTAATTTTTTTTTTATCAATTTCATATATACATTCACAATTATATGATCTCATAACTGTTATTAATAATATGTATTTATAACAATTTTCCCCCACAGTTGACAATATACTTGAAGATTGCTTTTTTAACATCCCATAGATCCATCTTATCTTACAACGGTCCTACTTCTTCTTCCCTCCCTCCCTCTTTCCTTCCCTCGTTTCTTCTCTCCTACTCCCCTTCCTTCCCTCCCTCCTTCTCCTTCCCTCCTTCCTTCCTTCCCTCCTTTCTTTTCTCCTTCTCTCCTTCCTTTCCCCCTTCCTTCCCTCCTTCTTTCCCCCCTTCCTTCTCTCCTACATTCCCTCCTTCCTTCCCTCCTTCTCTCCTTCCTTCCCTCCTTCCTTCCCTCCGTAATGTTGATAGACTGCCAGCCTTATTGTATATTAGCCCTGGAAGATAATGGAAGGGACACTTCGGTAAATACAATTAAAGGGAGATCGTAAAAAACAGAAGTTTGCATTTGAAAATAAATACGGCTAAGGCCGCGGAGTTGACAAAGAGACCAGCGTTTTATGGAGTCTAGAAGGAGAACTACACTATATCAACGAAGAAGCTTGAGATCAGCGGGAATTTAACTACTTTACGTTTCGAAATATTTTATATTTGCCTTGTGAATATTTCATCTTTTCATATGAAACCGACAGGGCTGCATTTACAGACGTTTGCTTGGAACGTGAATGCTTTTGCCTCTTGGCTAAACAGGACGTCCTCAACGTACGACCAGACGGGAGGCCAGCATTTCTGTTGTGAAGGGAAACGAGTGAATTTTGAGC
The DNA here is from genome assembly GCF_051295495.1 of Thamnophis sirtalis. Classification (NCBI taxonomy): domain Eukaryota; kingdom Metazoa; phylum Chordata; class Lepidosauria; order Squamata; family Natricidae; genus Thamnophis; species Thamnophis sirtalis. The sequence goes on along the minus strand of NW_028261384.1, from coordinate 138,205,698 downwards.
CATTTCTCATCACCGTTGTTAAGTGGATCGCTGCCGTTTTTAAATGAGTAACGCGGTTCTTAAGGGAACCGGGCTTCCCCATTGGACTTTGTTTGTCAGAAAGTCGCAAAAGGGGGAATCGCGTGACCTCGGGATAAAGCGTCATAAATATGAGTCAGTTGCCAGGCATCTAAATCACGGGGAGACACTGCAATGGTTGTAAGTGTGAGGAATGGTCACAAGTCACTTTTTTCAATGCCATTGTAACTTTGAACAGTTGTGCCAAGGGTCGATTCCAACAGGCACTACTGTTGATTCGCTCGTGTGCATCCATGCACAGTACAATAAAAATTGTTCTGCGTATGTGCAGAAGCTAAAAACAAGATGGTGCTGCCGTAGGAGAACCAGTTTCGGCGGCGTGGCAGTGCCTGGGTCGCTGGTGGTTCCAGCAATCCAGGGCGCCAAACCACTACCAGTTCGGCCGAACCAGAGGTGGGTTCCTACCAGTTCGCACTTATTCGGTAGAACCGGTTCGTCAAATCTACCAAACCGGTTAGAAGAGGTTCCACCAGCGGACCCGGAAAGCAGGCCACACCTACAGAAGAGTTTCCAAAAATTTTTGAAACCCACCACTGCTAAAGGGTTAGGGGTTCAAGGATCTTGTAACTTGACAGCTTTAAGACTTGCATGCTTCAATGCCAGAGTTCCTGAGCCAATGTGACTGGAGGAGGAATTCTGGGAGTTGAAGTCCACAAGTCTTAAAGCTTTCATGTTTGAACACCCCTGTGGGTTTTTTCTAGAGGGTTAGGGGTGCAAGGATCTTGTAACTTGACAGCTTTAAGACTTGCATGCTTCAATGCCAGAGTTCCTGAGCCAATGTGACTGGAGGAGGAATTCTGGGAGTTGAAGTCCACAAGTCTTAAAGCTTTCATGTTTGAACACCCCTGTGGGTTTTTTCTAGAGGGTTAGGGGTGCAAGGATCTTGTAACTTGACAGCTTTAAGACTTGCATGCTTCAATGCCAGAGTTCCTGAGCCAATGTGACTGGAGGAGGAATTCTGGGAGTTGAAGTCCACAAGTCTTAAAGCTGTCGTGTTTGAACACCCCTGTGGGTTTTTTCTAGAGGGTTAGGGGTGCAAGGATCTTGTAACTTGACAGCTTGAAGACTTGCAGGGTTCAATGCCAGAGTTTCTGAATAGTTACTTGGACCAACCTAAGTACTAATTCATAATTTCATATCCGGTCACATGGGCGGCAAGCCACTCCCACAAAGCAGGCCACACCCACAGAGTAGGTTCGAACAATTTTTGAAACCCACCACTGGGCCAAACCGATCTGAACTGGTAGGAACCCACCACTGGGTTGTACCATTTTCCCAAAAATAGGACCCCCCCAGATAATAAGCCCAATTGAGCTTTTGAAAGCATGTGATAAAATAACACCCCCCAAAAATAAGCCCTCCCCTAAAATACCATATTTTTCAGAGTAAGACGCAGCGGAGTACAAGATTTTGAAGAGGCAAATTTTAAAAAAAGGTTTTGCACTCTGCAGAACTCCCAAAAACGGCCCGTTTTTTGAGAGAAGGGGCCCATTTTTTTTCCAAAAAATAGTCGTGCATAACCTTTAGGAGGCTTATAGAATGTTCCTGGAAGCTGGGAGGGCAAAATTGAGCAAAAAACGGACTGTTTTTCGCACATTTCTGTTCTCCCCAGCCCCCAGAAGCTCTCTGAAAGCCTCCTAAAGTCTCTGTGTGGCCATTTTGGTGAAGGGAGCAGGGTTTCAGGAGGCAAAAAATGCTGTATTCAGTGTATAAGATGCACCCAGATTTTCAGCCTCTTTTTTGAGGGGAAAAGGGTGCGTCTTATACTCCGAAAAATACAGTATTTAAACGCATGCGCAGCCGGTTACCACAATTTCCTGGGGGCGAGGGGAAGGGGGGAACGTGGCCCACCCCCCCATGCACCTGTCATCCACGCGGAGGCCGCTCCCGCAAACCCTAGGTCCCGCGCCCCTTCTCTTAGTGGCGGCCGTAACAAGAGCCAGTGTGCCAGAAACAAAGACAGAACTTCCAGCCCTCTCTGGATCAGCTGATCTGAGGGCCGCGGGCCGAGGTTAAGTGGCCTCCTGCACCTCAAAAATAATAAGACCTCCCCGAAAATAAGGCCAAGCGCTTATTTTGGGGGGAGTCAAAAGAAAATAAGATCTTGTCTTACAACCCAAATGTTGGAGATGTGGTTCTCTCGATGCTACCTATTTCCATATATGGTGGACTTGTCAAAAGGTTAAGGCATTCTGGATAAAAATATGGTGGGTTATGCAAAATATCTTTAAAAGAAGGATAAAGTTTACTCCTCAGTTATTTTTGTTAGGTATAAGTACTGACTTTACAGCGGTAGAGACTAACTTGATCCTGCACTTAATAACGGCAGCAAGACTGTTGGTGGCGCAATACTGGAAGAAGGAAGACCTGCCTACAACTCAAGAATGGACATTGAAAGTTACAAATTTCGCCGAGATGGCTAAAATATCCGTGACCCGTCAAAAGCGCGTTCCACAAAAGCGCGCTCGACGAAATCGCGTATGTGACATCATCACAACGCGACGAAAAAGATCGAAAAATTGAAATAAAAATTAAATTACAGCAAGCCGATTCACATAAAGGTAAGGGTTAGGTTAAGGGTTAGGGTTAGGGTTAGGTTAAGGGTTAGGGTTAGGGTTAGAGCGTTAGCGTTACGTTTAGCGTTAGGTTAAGGGTTAGCGTTAGGTTTTTCGTTACGTTAAGGGTTAGGGTTAGGGTTAGGTTTAGGGTTAGGTTAAGGGTTAGGTTTAGGTTTAGGGTTAGGGTTAGGTTTAGGGTTAGGTTTAGGGTTAGGTTTAGGGTTAGGTTTGGGGGGGTTAGGGGAAGGTTTTAGCTTTATTTTTACATTTTTCGATCTTTTTCGATCTTTTCCGTCGCGCTGTGATGACGTCACATGCGCGCTTTCGTCGACCGCGATTTTGTCCTCCGCGGTTTTGTGGTAGAACCAAAATATCGGCATATCTTAAAGATCACTCAAATAAGAGATATAAACGAGGCTGGAAAAAATGGATTGACTACATACAAAATAAATACGGGACCAAGAAATTCCAGTTAGCCTATGCTTAAGATCAGGAATGATTTAAATTGTTTAAAGTTAGCTTAGCAGGAGGAGGCTAAGATCAATGTAGAGATGTTATTAATTTCTTTATTTCTTTTTTCTCAATAGATTTTAGACTGTGTCTGTTAAAAATCTATACCGTGTACGGGTTCTGGGAAGTCGGGGGGGGGGGAAGGAGGTGGGGGGTCGGGGGGGGGAGGGAGGGATATATATTAGGCTAGACACGATGTGTTAGATCTCAATGCAATGTGACTTCACATGTATACTGTTTTTCTTTAATTTTTCTTTAAAAATAGGATAAGCCAAGTACATTAACATATAGTGGAAATACACCAAGGGAAGGAGGAGTTGGAAAGAAGAAAGATGGGTAGAGAGGGAAGGGAGAGAGGGTGGGGGAGGGAAGGCGAAAAGGAAGTGGGGGAGCGGTTCTGGAGAGAGGAGGTAGAGGGGGAGGGGAAGTAGGGTAGAGGGGGATGATGGAGGGAAGATAGAAAGTTGGAGGGTGGTGGAAGAAAGAGGTGTATGGAGAATGGAAGAGGTATATTGGGCTTTCATTTTCTGGGGCATTGTTGACAAGAGGAATTGATGCAATTATTGTTTAATACTGTATGGTGTATACATGTGAGTGTATGAAAATGAAAATAAAATACAAATTCCGGAAAATATATATATATATATATTAGATTTTTACAACCCCTGGTAAGCCCCAATTATGGGAGGAAGCTAACTGCTTCCATCATCTGTCAATCGGCTCGTCACAAGAGTCCATCACGACAGAAACCCAACATTTTTACTGTTGCCTTTGTTATATTTGTGTTTTTTTATTTGTGCTGATAAATAAATAAAGGGAGACTAGTATAGATCTATTTCAAGCTATTTAGCTCTCATCAGCTAGCCATACCCTTACTGGGAATTGAACCTGGGCTATATGACATACTAGGCAGACTTCTTAGCCATTAGGCTGATAACGGATAAGAGCCTGTGGCCTAATGGCTAAGATGTCTGCCTAGTATGTCATATAGCCCAGGTTCAAATCCCAGTAAGGGTATGGCTAGCTGATGAGAGCTAAATAGCTTGAAATAGATCTATACTAGTCTCCCTTTATTTATATATATATATAAAGATCTTGTCTTGTTTTGGGGGAAAGGGCTTTTTCTCGATAGATTTCGGTGGAATATTATTGGTGCAATTTCCCCAGCTTCAACATTTGGGTTAACGGACGTCCTCAAATAAAATCGGTGGAAATCTGTATTGGCTTTTAAAACGCAATCAAACCCCACCCCCTTAAGTAATAAAGGAATCATTATTGGATCACCCGTAACCAAATAACAGAGTTGGAAGGGACCTTGGGGGTCTTCTAGTCCAACCCCCTGCTCAGTCCAGAAACCCTTTACTATTTCAGACAAATGTTGTGCAAGCTCTCCAATGTCACCCCTAGTCTGTCTCTTCAATAGATTAAACCCAGTTCTTGCAACCGTTCTTTATATGTTTTCGCCGCTAATCATCTTGTTTGCTCTTCTCTGCACTCTTCCCAGAGTCTCAACGTTGTTTTTTTTTAATATTGTGGTGACCGAAACTGGATGCGATATATGTGTAAAAAGGCTTAAAGGTAAAGGTTCCCCTCGCACATATGTGCTAGTTATTCCCGACTCTAGGGGGCATTGGTGCTCATCTCCGTTTCAAAGCCAAAGAGCCAGCGCTGTCCGAAGACGTCCTCGTGGTCGTGCGGCCGGCATGACTAAACGCCAAAGGTGCATGGAACGCGGTTCCCTTCCCACCAAAGGTGGTCCCTGTTTTTCTACCTGCATTTTTATGTGCTTTCGAACTGCTAGGTGGGCAGCAGCTGGGACAAGTAACGGGAGCTCACTCCGTTACGCGGCGCTAGGGATTCGAACCGCAGAACTGCCAACCTTTCCGATCGACAAGCTCAGCTTCTTAGCCACTGAGCCACCCTTTGTAGAAGGGTGGACAAAAATAACAAAATAACAGAACTGGGAGGGACCTTGGAGGTCTTCTAGTCCAGCCTCCTACTCAAAAAGAACTCCTTATGCAGTTTCAGACAACAGGTTCTCCAATCTCTTCTCAAAAACCTCCAGTGATAGAGAACCCACAACTACTGAATTAACCACTGATTGATTGTCCTTTCATGTAATTTCTCCTTAGTTCTTGGTTGCTGCTCTCCTTGATTAGCTTCCATCCGTTGCTCCTTCTTCTGTCAGGCCTGCAGCCATATTCCTCTCGGATCTTTCACCTGCCACACCTTCTATTATTCTACTACGCCTTTTCCATCGTGGGAAAATGGGAGGGGGGGATTGTACGGAGTGAGATGGTAGGTAGCCAAAACAAAATTCTTTCTAGAAAACCAAGGTCATCCTTTGTCTCTGCACCTTTGCACCTGACCGGAACTGGATGGGTGGAACTGCCAGCATTGGCAGTGGAAGATTGGACCGTGTGATGGGTTTGTGGGTGTGGGGGACAAGATCTTAAACTTTCAACTGGGTGGGGGGGAAACGGGAAGCTTTCAGATTCGGGTTTTCCCAGATGTGCCAACATGGCTGTCTTAATAAATACTTTGCCTTGGACTCTGATTTACTTTTGGATGCTATTTGGAACCCGGACATCTTCCTGTCTTCAGGAGCTTTAGTGAACAGGTGCCCCTCCCCTCTTCTTTGGGGCAACCCCTCAAATATTGGAAGGCTACCATCATGTCACCCCCAAGTCTTTCTTTTCACTGGATTAGACATACCCCAAATGCATGGAATTGCTAAGGCTTACCCGATACCGCCTGCTGCGTAATTTCTTCTCCTCTTTCTCCTTAAGCCCTTTGAACGGATTAAGAGAATTCCGATATTCACGCCGCTTGGTCAGGAAGTAGGCCACGCAAGCACCTAAAAGGAGAAAACGTCGTCTGTGCGTGAGTTGTGCAGCAATCAGCAATCCAGAAGGCAGAATCAGGGTCTAGACTCGCCAGAGGCCGCTATAAACGCATCTCTGCGTAAACAATTCAACAATTTCAAATATCATCCATCAGTTGCAGACTGAATGCCGGCAGCTGTTGCTAAAGCCGAAAAAAATATTCAGTTTAGCGAAGGACAGAGACGTCATGTTTTTTTTCCCCAGTGGGGCTGGGGGATAAATTTGGAATGCGGTCAGTCCTCGCCGTACGACCACGATTCCGTTCACAAATTTCCGCTGCTAAGTGAGCCATGCGTGCGAGTGCGGATTTGCTCCATTTTACGGCATAGTTAAGCGACTGACTGCTGTTATTAAGTGAATCCGGCTTAACATTGACGTTGCTCGTCGCAAAAGCGGATCACTTGACCCCCCAGGGGCTTTGCAACCGTCATAAATTGGAACCAAGGGCCAAGCGTCTGAATTTGGATGACGTGACCAGGGGAATGCTGCAAGGTTGTGAAAAACTGATCCGAAGTCACTTACTTCAGGGATGTTGCAACTTCCAACGGTCACTAAATGAAGCATCGTAAGATGAGGAGCACCTGTACATTCTAGCACCCGGAATCCAGAAACCGGAAGGATGGGTTTAAAAACAAAACCCAGCTCACCTTTGAGTTCCTTATCGGTATAATTATGGTGATTGGAGACCAATTCGTGTTTGAGTTTTTCCAGCAAAAACTTCACTACGGAAATATTCCAGGATGATTTAATACTGGAAAAGAGGGAAGAGAGTAAAATATTCAATGAGGAACTTCAAAAACGGTACTAAAAAATTAGCATAAATCACAATCATCATCAACAACCCCATAATCCATTGCGGAGTGGAGTCTGAGCAACTGAATGGAGCTAACAGAGTATTTACTGGCCAGCTGCTGTACCTGTCGCCAATGCGGAGTTATATTCAGCAGATATATTCTCATTGTGCTCAGAGAGAGAAATACAGTATCTGCCTCTATCTAAGATCGAACTTGCAGCCTCCTGATTGTGAGGCTAAAGCTCCACCTCCACCACTTTAGCATAAAAGCCCAATAATATCAGTAAAAGACCAATACTCAGAGGTGGTATTCAGCCGGTTCGGACCGGTTCGAATGAACTGGTAGCGGAGATTGCTGGTGGGCCTGACCACCTGTCCTGGCTCTTATGCCGTCCTTTTTAGTCGTGTTTTTGAGGCCAGGTGCATGAGTGGAAGGCACACGCATGAGCAAAGCACATGTGCGGAAGGCGTGCACAGAAACAAAATGCATGTGTGGAAGGCTGGGCGCACGCATGGAGGTGCACACATGGGCGGGACGAACCGGTGATAAAAATAAGTGAAACCCACCGCTGCCAATGCTGTACTTACAATAGCAATAGCAGTAGACTTATATACCGCTTCATAGGCCTTTCAGGCCTCTCTAAGCGGTTTACAGAGAGTCAGCATATTGCCCCCAACAATCTGGGTCCTCATTTTACCCACCTCGGAAGGATGGAAGGCTGAGTCAACCCTGAGCCGGTGAGATTTGAACCGCTGACCTGCTGATCTAGCAGTAGCCTGCAGTGCTGCATTTAACCACTGCGCCACCTTGGCTCTTGGGGAATGCCTGGGGAAAAGGCACGCCTTTGTGGCATTAAATATAGTTAGCCCTCAACTTTCAACACTTTGGTTAGTGACCTGTTGTGGCCCAGCAGGAGCCGTTGGAGCTGCCACCAGACTCCGACGGTGAGGGGCCCTATGAGTTGGCTCTGGAGGATGTGGAGGACCCTGGACAGGGTTCCGACTCCAAGCAGGGCGCAGAGAGGCTGGTTGGCCACCAGGAGGCGCCGGAGCCTTGGACCAGTGGGGAGGAGACAAGGGAGTGTGATCCTGACGTCATGCATTGGAGCAGTGGGGAGAAGACAAGGGAGTTGGTCCTGGATGCCCGGCAACGGAGAGCTAATAGGCGTAAAGAACAGTTGTGCCGTTACAGGAGATAATTGCACTCAGCTGGTGGTAATTAGGCTCCCCTCAAGACTATAAAAGGAATGATTGTCCACACGCTCGTTGCAGGAGTCAACGTATTTACTAGAGCTGGAGAACTCTCGTGGCTAGCTTGGCAGGCTGGATTGCTGCCAAGGTTAGTCTGTGCTGGATTGCTGCCAAGGTCTGGTCTGTGCTGGATTGCTGCCAACGTCTAGTCTGTGTGTTAATAAATCCTTGAAGTATTTTTGTCTCGGCGTGCTTTGGTGTGTGAAGAGGGGCGGTCAGAACAGTGACCTTTCGAAGTTACAACAGCACTGGAAAAAGTGACGTACGGAAATTTTTCACCCTTAGGATCATGCTCCTGTGACCAAAATGGGGATGATCCTGATCACCGACTCACATTTACGACGGCCGCAGTGTCCCGTGATCCCCTTTTGCGACCTTCTGACAAGCGAAGGCGACGGGGAAGCCCGATTCACTTCGCAACTACACAGCTAACCTGACTGCAGGGATTCACTTAAGAACCGTGGCAAGCCAGGTCGCTAAGATGGGGCGAAAATCCACTGAGCTGACTTGCTTAGCCACGGAAATGTGGGGCTCAGTTGCGATCGTGAAGTTGAGGACTAAGCTGCGCAGTTTTAAATTTTTCACAGGAGAGGACGGCTCTCGGTTGATGAAGTGGTTTTTTCTTTTGCGTTATAGATTTATCATCAATAAATCAGACGCTGCTGATAACAAGGGATTATGGGATCCACTTATGGAAGCAGGCAGCCAGATGAATGGAAGAAAAATCTTGGCTGGGTTTGTGCTTGCGACAACAACAAAACACCCATCGTGACCCACGGCCAGGGTTGGCATTCCCTTACTTTCCCTACCAGTTCACAGATGTGAGCACGCCCACTCCGTACACGCGTGTGCTTGGCCTTCCGTGCATGCACTTTGATCGCGCGTGCAGTTTGCAAACTGCACGCATGAATGCGGCTTGAAAACATGCATAAATAGGACACTACCGGTTCGGGCGAACCGATCCGAACCGGCTGAATCCCACCTCTGCCCATGGCATGCACAAATGATAAAAAAAAACACCACACCATCAGGATGTCATGTCCCCCGTCGGAGCCTGAATCTGCAAAGGAGGATGACCCAGAGCTGGAGCCAAGGGATATCGAGGGGGCGGCTTTGTTGGAATGGGTTCCACCACAAAACCACGCTCGACTAAACCGCGTAGCTGACGTCATCAACAGGGCGACAACAGCGCGGAGACAGAAGCACGCTGTAAACCCTAAACCTAAAATTAACCCCTAAACCTAAACCTAACCCCCCTAAACCTAATCCTAAACCTAACCCTAAACCTAACCCTTAATCTAACCCTAAACCTAACCCTAAACCTAACCCTAACCCTAACCCTTAACCTAACCGTAAACCTAACCTTTACCTTAAGTTGAATCGGCTTGCTTTCAAAGCGCTATTTAAAGCGCCCTTCTTTCTCCGTGCTGGCTGTTGTCGCCCTGTTGATGACATCAGCGACGCAGTTAAATCGGGCGCAGCTTAGTCGAGCGCGGTTTTGATGGGTCACGGTTGGAATGTGGGGAGGAACAGGATGAGGCAGGCAAGGGCCCCTCAAGATTGCAACAGCTTGCTAGCAGGCAGGAATGGGAGCAGTGCGACCGAGAGAGCGATGAGCAAGGACTCCCACCTCCTGATCCATGAGCACGGAGAGTGGAGAGAAGGCATGAACAGCGCAGGCTGACTCGACGGCTTGGGAGGAGAGCACCCTGCCCCTGTTCCCAAGACACATCTGGGGACTGGGATTTAAGCTGATGCTGTGGCGAGGGGCGTTTGTTGGGAACAAACGCTGAATGAGCGGAGTTTTGTGTGCCGTTGTAGATGTCCGGCGTTTGCAGGACTGCTTGCTTCTTCCCTGGTTTGTGGACTTATTCCTTGCTTCGTGGACTTATTGCTTCTTCCCTGATTCATGGACTCGGTGCTTTGTTTGCTGCGCTTACGACTTTTCCTGCCAAAGTTGAAGTGAATCACTGCCCTCGTTCAATTAATCACACGGTTGTTGAGTGAATCTGGCTTTGCATAGATTTTGCTTGTCAGAAGGTCGCAAAAAGGGATCACGTGGCCCAAGGACACAGTGGTGGGTTACAACTGGTATGCCCCGGTTGTACGGGTGTACCGTAGCCTGCTGGGAGCACCAAGTACCATTCCGGTACGGTGCTCCGGAGGGCCCACCTGCCCGCCTGCACTCCTTACCAGTATTTGAAGTTTTCGAGACTTCCGCACAGGCGCATGAAGTGCACGGCGCCTGAGTGACCCTCCACCGAGCAGCTGGAGCATTGCGGAGGCATTGCAGAGCGTCACGGAGGCGTTGCGGCGGTAAGTATGCAAGCGTGCACTGCGCACGTCCATGTGGTGAGCGCCCGGCCCTGTTGCACCGTAGCGGTTGCAACAGGATCCGGAACCCACCACTGCCAGGATACGACGACCATCATAAATAGGAGTCCATGGTCAAATGTCTAAATTTTGAACATGTGATCATGGGGATGTTGCAACGATCGTAAGTGTGAAAAATGGACCTGTCCCTTTTTCCAGCACCAACTTTGGTTCGTCACTAAACAAATGGTTGTAAGTCCAGGATTATCTGTAGCAATAGCACTTACATATCGCTTCGCCATGCTTTTACAGCCCATTCTAAGTGGTTTACAGAGTTAGCCCAGCAACCTGGGTCCTCGTTTTACCGACCTCGGAAGGCCGGAAGGTTGAGTCAACCTCAAGCCGGTCCGGATCAAACTTCTGGCAGCGGGGCAGACTCAGCCTGCACTACCCCATTCTAACCACTTGGGCCACCACGACTCTTTTTACTTGCAATTAGCAACGCCTGGTTTTTCCTCACCTTTCCGCACCGTCAAAGCGTTTTTCGTTGGCGACGTGGTTGTGAACGTTGTGGACCAATTTCTACCAAGGGAAAGAGAGAAGAATGTGAGGATCGGATGAACTACCGTGTTTCCCCTGAAAATAAGACCCACCCTGGAAATAAGCTGTAGCCTGATTTTTAGGGTGGGCCTAATATAAACCCTACCCCCAAAATTAGCCTGGGGATCGATGTGGCCAGCATAAGAGGCAGAGAGCGTGAGGGGGGTGATGGTGTCTGGCAGCAATCGAAGTCCATGGTGAAGTGCAGATACGTCTGAGCATGAAGGCAGAAGCAGAGGGGAGACAAGTGAACAGGACGTGCGGCGTGACTCATGGGAGCCTCGCAGGCGGCTTGCACAGTGGGCACCGGCAGCTGGTGGAGGTAGAGGCACAGGGGTGGAGGCAGGCGATTCCAATGCCCCGCGTGGGCACCTACCCTGGTACAGCTCTGGGGAAGCCGAGAGTTGATGCGACACAACGCAGCACGTTGGATCGCCTTCTTCCACCCCTACCCTGCCTCAACCCCCAGCATGTACTTTTCACAGTTAGCTCCGGTTTCAGTGCCCTGAAACGTCTAATATACTATCATTTCTCCGTTGGGGTGAAAAGTATTTGGGCGCCTCTGGGGCACTTGGGAACATAGAGAATCACTTTGTTCCCAAGCGCCCCATAGGCGCCTAAACACTTTTTACCCAGAGGGAGACAAAACTTCATCTGCTTGCAAATGGAGTGCTTCAAAGCTTCCAGCATTCCGTCATTTCCCGGTCCAGATGCTGTAAACCATTGTGGCCGCGAGCAAGCAGATGGTAGGAGGGAGGAGGTCGCAAAATAAGACAGCCCAGAAAATAAGACCTAATGGTTCTTTTGGTCCGAAACGATATACTGTATTTTTCGAAGTTTAAGACGCACCAAGATTTTGAAGAGGCAAATTTTAAAAAAAGTTTTTGCCCTCTGCCGACCTCCCAAAAATGGCCCGTTTTTCACAAAAACGGGCCCGTTTTTTTTTTAAAGGCATGAATAGCCTTTAGGAGGCTTGTAGAGTACTCCTGGCGGGTGCCCTCCCCAAAAACGAGCAAAAAAACCGGCCCATTTTTCAAGAAAATGGGCCCGTTTTTTGTCAAAAAAATTGCATGCATAGCCTTTAGGAGGCTTATAGTGTGCTCCTGGGGTTGGGGGGGGGGCAAAATTGAGCAAAAAGCAGCCCGTTTTTGCTCATTTCTGCCCTCCCCAGCCCCCAGGAGCTCTCTAGAAGCCTCCTAAAGGCTATGCACAACCATTTTGGTGTAGGAGGCAGGATTTGGGGAGGCAAAAATGCTGTATTCAGTGTATAAGACGCACCCAGATTTTCAGCCTCTTTTTTTGAAGGAAAAAGGTGAGTCTTATACTCCGAAAAACACGCGATATCTTACTTTCAGTGAAACACGGTATCATGCCATGGGTCCCAAGTGAGGAAAAACACAATTCAGACAAGGCACGTGTCTTGTGGGTCACAAGCTCACTCCAAGGAAGGGAATCGACTCACAGATAAGACCAGATCCCTTTTGCGCCTGGCGTTCTTCTGCCCAAGGTTTCTGCTCCTGCAAGGGAGACCAGTGAAGCCTACGCAGAAATGGGGTTCACCGTTCGGGGTCTCCTTGTGAGTCGTGCTGCTGGGGGATCCCTCTGGACAGGAGGTGGGCTCGTCCAGAGGTTGGAGAGGTGGCTGATGGGCCATCTGTGGGGTAGGAGAGGAAGGAGGAGCATAGACTGGTGGCAATGGAGCATCTTCTGCAGGACATCCCTCGGCTACCTGGCGGGAGAGGGAGAATTATACATACACATCCTATGCAAACATGTGTCACCTTTGCTAGAAGTCCTCGGCTTACGACAAGGGAGCCCCAAATTTTCAGGCCTAAGCGAGACAGTTGTTGTATGAATACAGGTCGTCCTCTACTTACAACCACAATTGAGGCCAAGATTTCTGCTGTTAAGGGAGACATGGGTTAAGAGACTGTTGCCCTGTTTAACGATCTTTCTTGCCTCCGTCGTGAAGCAAATCACGGCAGTTGATAAGCTAGTAACCCAGTTGTTAAGTGAATGCGGCTCCCCACATGGACTTTGCTTGTCAGAAGGTCGCAAAAGGGGATCTCTGTTGTGGCCCACCAGTGGCCAGTGGAGCTGGTGGCAGACTCAGACTATGAGGAGGGTGGGGAGGAAGATGGGCCAGTCCTGAAGTCTGGGGAAGGCTCTGCGTCGGAGGTAAAGATGGTGCCAGGGCCATCCAACAGTTATCAGCTGCCTTTAGAGTCGGAGAACAGTGGGGCAGAAGAGCAACTGGAGCCTGTTCCCGATGTGTGCATGCACAGAGCTGCCAAGTGAAGGGAACATTTAAGGAACAAGGGCTGACTCGGGAGTAAAGACACAGGTGGACGGTGAATGGGTCCACCCCAAAGGGAACAAAGAGGAGCGAACAGGGAGGGGAGTTTGCAGGAGACAATTAGTTCAATTCATTAAGGTGAAGATCAGTTCCTGACAAGTAATTGCTGCCACCGCATGGTGTTTGGAAGATATCGGCCTGGCAGCTCTCCAAGCCTGATAAAGGTCTGTAGTTGTGAAATCTCATGAGAGACTGTTGGCTGGGACTTTGCGGGAGAGGAATTCTCTTTGGACCTTGAGGCACAGCAACGGTCGTAAGTATGAACCATCTGCCAAGCATCTGAATGTTGATTACATATCCAGGAGGGATGCTGCAAAGGTTGTAACTGTGAACAAATGGTCCTAAGTCACTTTTTCCAGTGCCGTCGTCCCTAAACAAACTGTTGTAAGTCAAGCGCTAGCTATCTGGACACTCGGCAACTGACATGTGTTTACGACAGTTGTAGCACCCCAGTCATTTGAGATTCCCTTTGGCAACCAACCCAGATGGTGTTCGACAGGTAAAATCAGTGAGAGAAGCCGGGATCACTTAATGACCACATGATTCACTTAACAACGGTAACAATCAGTGGTGGGTTTCAGGGGGTACACCCTGGTACGGTGCTTCGGAGGGCCCACCTGCCTATATTTGACCCAACTGGCCCATTTGCGCATTGCACGCAGTATACGGGGCCTGTGTGACACTCCATCGAGCAACTGGAGTGTCGTGGGCGGTGGGTGCGCATTCTGTACGCAGCGTGTGTGCACGTGGTGGACGCCCGTCCCCGTCGCAGTGTACCAGTTGCGACGGGATCTGGAACCCACCACTGGTAGCAATTCACTTAACAACTGTTAAAAGGGAAGGTGACAAAATTGGGCACAGCTCACTGAACAACTGCCTCGCTGAGCAGTAGAAATTATGGCCATAAATTGAGGACTAGAAAAGCAAAAGCAAAATATACAATGCTCTGAGCACACTCTGAGCAAAGTCTCGTTGGATCGCCTGCGAAGGAAAATCCTGCCAGGCCCAAATGAGCACCCGAGGCCGGGAGGCATCTCGCTGGAAGATTTTCCGCACTCCTTTGCTGCTAACTCCCACCCCACCCCTTCTTGGCCCCAATTCTTCATTTGCCTCGAACAGCGCCAAACCCAGTTGCAGCTCGGCTTGGGATGGCATTGCCAACCGTGCCACTCTGTTTGGCTCTCATTGCAGCCTCTCCGCCCCGGATCTGGCGCGACTCCCAGACCGCCACTCTCTGGAGAGCCGGTTGGCAGGAAGCGCGAGAAACACCATCAACTATTCATGATGCCATCTGTGCCCGACCGGAGGGATAGGATTATGGCGTGGATTTTTATGAGGTGGTAGAGATGGAGGCCCGCGATTTTAGGCTACGTACTCCAAGGGCCGGCACGGGCGAGAAGGCCAAAGGTTCAGGCCGCCCCACTGCAGCCGACGCGGCACCCAGCTGCTTCAATTCTTCGATGACCACCTGGACGCCATTCCCAAACTCTTCGGCCTCCAGTTCCTCCTCGTTTTCGGGCTCCTCGGGGAGCTGCAGGGGGCTGGCTTTGAGGGCCATGACAGGCCCCTGGCGCAGAGCCGCCATGTCTTCCTCGAGACGTTTCAGGGCTTCGTTGTTGGCCTTCGCCAAGCTGAGCGCCAGTTCGGCTAAGCTGACGGCCTTTTCGACCCGCTGGTAGATGACGTGGAGCAGCTGTTCTGAGGACTGGACCGCCAGGCCTGTGCCCGTGATGGTGATGGGGGTGCAAGGAGGGGACGATGGGGGCGGGGGTGGTGGGACCGTGACGGGAACCCCTGGCTCCTGCTTGCAAGTGCAACAGCAGCATTTGGCTTCATTAGCGTGAGGTGGGGAGAACAAGATGGTGGCGCTGAATGACATCGAGAACGGGATCTCAGATACTGTAAAGGGAAGGTGACCCCAGTATGGAGTGGAAAGCCTCAGGTTGCGGTTCGGCGTGTAGACACCAGTCTGCCGAAGGATGGATCAAGGAAAATAAAGCAGCTGGATGAGTGTGACTTAGCATCAGATTTTCTGGAACAGCCTGGAGATTTCGAACCAGGGTCTCTAATCCAGGGGTCAGCAAGCTTAAACACTCAAAGAGCCACAGAGGTTCTAACCAGGAGCCCCCCATTCAATTTTGGAGCTGATTGGAAGTCCGGTTCCCCCACCATAGAGTTTCCTCCTAGTGTAGCATCCTTTTTCCTCTACCTGTCCTTGTGGAGCCGACCAGCAACAGGGAGCCACAGCAGAGGGCTGAAAGAGCCACATGCGGCTCCAGAGTTGCAGATTGCTGACCCCTGCTCTAACCAATTTCTACTAGCCAAGGGGAGCAAAAGAGAACCAGCTTGGTTTAATGGTGAAGGCATCAGGCAAGAAGTGAGGTGGCTGGGAGTTCTAGTTCTGCTTTAGGGTGAAAGCCAGCTGGGTGACTGTGGGCCAATTACCAGCAGGCTGTGAGTTCTGGTCTTGCCTTAGGCAGGAAAACTGGCTGGATCACTTTGGACCAATCACCAGGAGACAGTGCCTTAATTACCTTAATTATGTTTTGCCTTAATTACAAAAGTCACTGGGTGACTTTGAGCCAATCACCAGGAGATGGTGAGTTTTAGTCCCACCCAGGGGTGGGTTCCAGCTTCTTTTACTGCCGGTTCGCTCAGGGATGCGCTTCAGGTGCGCGCGCAGGATGCACACTTGATGCATGCTGCACATGCATGCACAGAAGTAAAAAAATGGCTTCTGCGCATGCGCTGAAGGAAAAAAACAAGATGGCGGCACCATAGATGCTGACGATAGAACCAGTTCGGGCGCATATCCATCCGAGTCACTACCTACTCGGTCAAGCCAGGCCAAACCGGTAGGAACCCACCTCTGGTCCCGCCTTAGGCATAAAAAGCCAGCTAGGTGAGTTTGGATCACTAGGAGATGGTGAATTCTAGTCCTGCCTTAACTATGAAAGTCACTGGATGACTTTGAGTCTGTCAGCCTCTGTTTTGCTGCTTGCTTTTCGGCTGCCATTGAAACGGGGAGGGAGGGCCTGGTAATTGGGTGAGGGAAATAATCTGTACAGGAGGACTGTTAATTGGAAGTTGTTCTCACCATCTTCTGCGCATGTGGCAAGGAGGGGAGTTTCCCGCCAAGGCCAACTGTCCAGCATTCCAACCTGATGATGATTTTTGAAAATGTCTCCCACCTGACAGCTGTGGAGATATACGATTGGACTATGGACTGGGGTTACCAAGGGGAAGGTGAATGAATCATGTATTGATATCTATTGCTTTCGCGCTCTTTTGCTCAGATCCAGCTTTGCTTAACTTCTCATCACTTTTAATCAGTAAAAGTACACTTAATTCTGAAAAATGGAGTCGAGTGGTTTCTTTCTTGGTTATTAAGTGAAGGAGCCGTGACAGAGTCAACCAGGAGACTGTGAGTTCTAGTTCCATCTTAGGCACACAGGTTGACTGGGTGACTGCCAAAAAAAAACAGGGTACTGTGAGTTCTAGTCTTGCTTTAGTTATGACAATGGGCTGGGTGACTTTGGGCCAATAACCAGGAGAAACCTGAGTTCTAGTCTTGCCTTAGGCATGAACGCCGGCTGGGTGACTTTGGGCCCAGCCCACCTCACAGGGTTGTCACTGTTGTAGGGGCTCTTGGTGGAGGAAGGGACGATGGCTATGTTTCATCAAAATCAGCAGACAAATAAATGAATAAACATTCATAAAGTGGCTGGAGCCACTTCCCATCTTAAGGCTCGCTTCAGCGGCCCTTCGAAGCCGAAAAGACTCCTTCAGAACAGATCCTTCAGCGTCTCTCCGCTTTGCCGACTCTTGGCTCTTACTCCGCAGCGTCGGAAACTCTATTAACTCGCTTGCTGACCTCTTGTAAATTTTATTCATGGCCTCCTGAGTGTCTTGTCAATGGACTCTCGCAATTAACTCAGCGCTGGGAGGGGAGCGGCGCGGGAAACTACCGTACGAGCACTGGGGTTTTCAAAAACAAGCATTTCCCCGGTTAATGGAAATATTCTGTTCTGGCCTGCCAGCAGCCAGGGGACTCGCCAGCCGATTCGGACAGGGAGGAGGTTGTGGAGGAAGCTGGGCCAGTCTTGGAGTCTGGAGAAGGCTCTGATGAGGGCTCTGTGTCGGAGGCAGAGAGGGGGGCCAGAGCCGTCGGACAATTATCAGCTAACTTTGGAGCAGTGGTGGGTTCTGGATCCCGTTGCAACCGGTATGGTGCAATGGGACCCGGCGTCCACCACATGAACACGCCCAGCGTGTGCATGCATACTTACCGCCTGCGACGCTCCAGCTGCTTGGTGGAGCATCGCGCAGGCGGCGTACGTTCCGCGTGCGTGGAAGCCCCAAAGAGCTTAAATACCGGTACAGAGCGCAGGCGGGCAGGCGGGGCCTCCAGAGCACCGTATCGGAACAATACCCGGTGCTCCCAGGCAGGAACCGGTACGCCCGTACCAGGGCGTACCAGGCGTAACCCACCACTGCTTCGGAGTCAGACATCAGGGAGACAGACAAATAGCTGGAACCTGTTCCCAGTGTGCGCATGCGCAGAGTTGCCAGACGAAGGGAACAGCCAGGGGTGAAATGCTACCATTTCAGGCCGATTCTCCCGAACCGTAGTAAAAAATGCTAATGGTTCACAGTAAAAAAAATACTAAAAAAGGTTAAAAAAAAACGAAAACGTTCCGACTATCGTACGTCGCATAGCTGATCTTTGAAACTTTTTTTTTTTTTACTTTTTAAGCATTTTGTTTACTACAGGGTCTCTGGAAATGTGGGGGGGGGCTCCGTTTTTGCTCCCAGCAGGCTTTCTTGTAGCCTGCTAGGTCAAAAATGTGGGGTGGGCGGTGCTGGAAATGAAAGAAAAAAAGAAAGGGAGAAAGAAAGAAAGAAAGAAAGAAAGAAAGAAAGAAAGAAAGAAAGAAAGAAAGAAAGAAAGAGAGAAAGAAAAAGAAAGAAGAAAGGATAGGAAGGAAGGACTACAAACTTGGCACTAGAAGCAGCTTCAGGGGACAATCCAGGGCTGGAAGGGACCTGGAGGTCATCTAGTCCAACCCTGCTTCAGCAGGACATTGTCTTTTGATCCCCCAGTTACGTGACTACATAGCCACGCCCACTCAGTCACATGACCCCCACCAAGCCACGCCTACCAAGCCATGCCCACAGAACCGGTAGCAAAATGTTCTAGATTTCATCACTGGGAACAGCTAAAGAACAGGGGTCGACTTGGGACTAAGGCCACAGGTGGATGATGAATGGCCCCTCCCAGAGGGAATAAAAGAGGAGCGAAAGGGGAGTGGAGTTTGCAGGAGGCAATTAGTTCGCTTCATTGATTCGTGACTCTCAGAGACTCCTTGGCAAGTTTTGCAGATATCGGCCAGCTTCCGCAACAGTCCGAAACTTATCAGAAAACCCGGATAAAGCTGTGCCACATTGTCAGGTTACAGCTCATCCTTGACTTACAACTGTTTGTTTAGCGTCCGTTGGAGTTACTATAAGCACTGAAAACAGAGCTCTTTTCACTCTCTCTCCTCTTTCCCCCTTTCTCTTCCCCTCTTCTTTCTCTCTCTGCCTCCCCACTCTTTTCTTTCTCCACTTTCCCCCTTTCTCTTCCCCCTCTTCTTTCTTTCTCTCTGTCTCTTTGCCTCCCCACTCTCTCCTCTTTCCCCTTTTCTCTTCCCCTCTTCTTTCTCTCTCTGCCTCCCCACTCTTTCTCTCTCTCCTTTCCCACTTTCTCTTCCCTTCTTTTTCTCTATCTCTCTCTGCCTCCCCACTTTCACTCTCCCACTTTCTCTCCTCTTCTTTCTCTCTTTCTGCCTCCCCACTCTTGTCTCTCTCCTATTTCTCCCTTTCTCTTCCTCCCTCTTCTTTCTCTTTCTCTGTCTCTCTTTGCCTCCCCACTCTCTCTCTTCTTTCCCCCTTTTTCTTCCCCTCTTCTTTCCCTCTTTCTCTCTCCCTCTGCCTCTCCCCCCTCTCCTCTTTCCTTTTCTCTTCCCCCTTTCTCTCTCGTGTTTCCCTCTCACTTCCTCCTTTCTCTTTCTCTGTCTCTCTCTTTCTGCCTCCCCACTCTCTCTCCTCTTTCCCTTTCTGTCTCTCTGCCTCTCCACTCTCTCCTCTTTCCCACTTTCTCTTCCCCTCTTCTTTCTCTCTATCTGCCTCCCCACTCTCTCTCGCTCCTCTTTCCCACTTTCTCTTCCCCTTTCTTTTTCTCTGTGTCTCTCTGCCTCCCCCTTGTCTCTCTCCTCTTTCTCCCTCTTTCTCTTCCCCCTCTTCTTTCTCTTTCTGTCTCTCTTTGCCTCCCCACTTTCTCTCTCTTCTCTTTCCCCCTTTTTCTTCCCCATTTCTTTTCCTCTTTCTCTCTCCTTCCTTTCTCTCTTTCTCTGTCTCTCTCTCTCTGCCTCCCCACTCTTTCTCTCTCTCCTCTTTCCCTTTCTCTCTTCCTCCTTTCTCTCTCTTTCTGTCTGTCTCTCTCTGCCTCCCCACTCTTTCTCTCTCTCCTCTCTTTCTCTCTCCCTCCCCACCTCCCGTGATTTTATTTTCTTCCGCCTTTGATGAAAAGTGCCGGGGAATTGAAAACTTTTCAACTAATGAGTGATCTCTGAGTGGATTTGCAAGAACAGGAGCCTCAATATAAATTGCCACTTATTCACTAATCTCGCAAAACATCTCCAGGCTGTAACTAACCGGCTGAATGTCAGTCGGGAGACCCATTACCTTTCGCCTCTGTTCATGCAACACACACACAGTGGTAGGTATCAGAATCACAGAGTTGGAAGAGACCTTGGAGGTCATCCAGTCTAACCGCCCATCCAGACAGGACACCCTAACACCCATGATGGCAAATCTATGGCACGCGTGCCACAGGTGACACACAAAGCTCTCTCTCTCTCTGGGCACATGAGCTGTCACCCCAGCTCAGCTCCATTGGGCATGTCTCTCTTTCTCTCACTGTATCTGCCTCTTTCTCATTCTCTCTCTTTGTATCTCTGCCTCTCTCTTTCTCTCTCTCTGCCTCTTTTTCTCTGTCTCTCTCTCACTGCCGTTGCCTCTCTCTCTTTCTCACTCTCTTTGTATCTCTGCCTCTTTTTCTTTCTATCTGACTCTCTCTCTCTTTGTATCTCTGTCTTTCTTTCTCTTTCTCTCTCTGTCTCTTTTTCTCTTTCTCTCTTTGTATCTCTGCCTCTATTTCTTTCTTTCTCTTTCTTTCTCTCTGCCTCTCTCTCTTTCTCTCTTTTTGTATCTCTGCCTCTTTTTCGTTCTTTCTATCTGCCTCTCTCTCTCTGCCTCTTTCTCTTTCTCTCTGCCTCTTTTTCTCTTTCTCTCTCATTGTATCTCTCCCTCTATTTCTTTCTTTCTCTTTCTTTTTCTCTATCTCTGCCTCTCTCTCTCTTTGTATCTCTGCCTCTTTCTTTCTCTTTGTATCTCTGCCTCTATTTCTTTCTTTCTCTCTGCCTCTCTCTTTGTATCTCTGCCTCTTTCTTTCTTTCTAACTCTGCCTCTCTCTTTTTCTTTCTCTCTCTCTTTGTATCTCTGCTCTCTCTTTCTCTAGCTCTCTGCCTCTCTTTCTCTGTCTTTCTCTCATTGTATCAGCCTCTCTCTGCCTCTTTTTCTCTATCTCACTCTCTTTGTATCTCTGCCTATCTTTCTGTCTCTTTCCCTTTCTTTCTCTTTCTACCTCTGCCTCTTTCTTTCTCTCTGTATCTCTGCCTCTTTCTGTTTCCCTCTCACTCTCTATATCTGCCCCCTCTCTCTCCATCTATGCCTCTCTGTCTGCCTTTCTCTCTCTCTCACACACACACACTGAACAACACCAGCTGGTGTTCGGGTCTCTACCGCACATGCGCAGGGCGCATGCAGGGGATGTGCCCGTGCATGTCGGGGGGAGGGGGCAAGGCACATGGGTGAGGTGGCAATTGCATTGCATTTTGTGGCCTCGCGCAGCATCCCGTTTTGGCTTCCAGGTTGATGCAGGAGGCTTTCCAGGCCCAAATCAAAGCCCCAGTGCCCCATTTTGGGCCTGGAAATCCTCCTGCACCAACCAGGGAGCCAAAAATGAGCAAGGGAGGATGCGCACGCATGCATGGGGCACACCGGTGTGTGTGTGTGTGTGTCACATGTGCATTTTGTCGTCGGCCCCTGACAACAAAAAGTTTACCCATCACTGCCCTACACCGTTTCTGACAAGATGGCAGTCCAGTCTCTTCTTGAAAGCTTCCAGTAAATGAAGCTTTCCACAACTTCTAGTGGCAAGCTGTTCCACCGGTCAACTGTTCTCCCTAGTCAGGGAATTTCTCCTTACTTCTAGCTTGAATCCTCTCCTTGATCAACTCAACCCGACTCCCGGGTTCACCGATGTTTTTCCTGGCTGTGGGCACGGCAGGCTGCGGCCTGTAATAACCCCGGTGAAAACGAATCTTAACTCGGGAAAGATGGGCTCTTAAAAAAAACACCCCTGAATGGCTTCCTCTGAAGCACAGGAGGTCGTGGGAACGCTTCGTCCATCTTTGGTGTGTGTGGGTGTGTGTGTGTGTGTGTGTGTGAGAGAGAGAGAGAGAGGGAGGGAGGGGGAGAGACATAGACAGAGAAGCATAGATACAGAGATACAGAGAGGCAGAGATAGAGAGAGCGCGAGAGAAAGATAGAGAGAGAAAGAGGCAGAGATAGAGAGGCAGATACAGTGAGAGAAAGAGAGAGAGAAAGAGACAGAGACAGAAAAAGAGATAGGCAAAGAGAGAGAGGCAGATAAAGTGAGAGAAAGAGATACAGAGAAAGAGAGCAACGGAGAGAGAAAGAGAGGCAGAGAGAGAGACAGAGAGAGACAGAGAGACAAATAGAGTGAGAAAGAGAGGCAGATACAGTGAGAGAAACAGACAGAGAGAGAGAGAAAGAGAGGCAGAGAGAAAGAGAGACAGAGACAGAAAAAGAGACAGAGGCAAAGAGAGAGGCAGATAAAGTGAGAGAAAGAGAGACAGAGAGAAAGAGAGCAACAGAGAAAGAGAGAGAGGGGCAGAGAGAGAGAGAAAGAGAGAGGCAGAGAGAGAGAGAGAGAGAGAGAGAGGCAGATACAGTGAGAGAAAGAGACAGAGACAGAAAAAGAGATAGAGAGGCAAAGAGAGAGAGGCAGATAAAGTGAGAGAAAGAGAGACAGAGATAGAGAGAGAAAGAGGCAGACATAGAAAGAGATAGGCAGAGATACAAAGAGAGAGTTAGAAAGAGGGACAGAGAGAGGCCGATACAGTGAGAGAAAGACAGAGAGAAAAAGAGAGGCAGATATAGTGAGAGAAAGAGACAGAGAGAGAAAAAGAGAGGCAGAGATAAAAGAGAGAGAGAGAGACAGAAAAAGAGAGAGAGAGAGAGGCAAAGAGAGAGAGGCAGATAGAGAGAGAGAGAGAGAGAGAGAGAGAGAGAGAGGCAGAGAGAGAGAAAGGTAGAGATACAAAGAGAGTGAGAAAGAGAGAGACAGAGGCCGATACAGTGAGAGAAAGACAGAGAAAAAGAGAGGCAGATATAGTGAGAGAGAGAGAGAGAGTGAAAAAGAGACAGTGAGAGAAAGAGAGAGAAAAAGAGGCAGAGATACAAAGAGAGAGAATGAGAAAGAGAGAGACAGATACAGTGAGAGAAAGAGTGAGAGAGAAAAAGAGAGACACAGAGAAAGAGAGAGGCAGAGATACAAAGAGAGTGAGAGAGAAAGAGAAAGACAGAAAGGCAGATACAGAGTGAGAGAAAGAGAGAAGGAGGAGAAACTGGGGTTCAAAATCTGCAGACGGCTTTGCCAAACAGATCAAACAGACTTGACCTTGGAGGTCATCTAGTCCAACCCCGCCACCCAAGCAGGAGACTCCATCCTTTCTGACAGACGGTTCTCTAGTCTCTTCTTGAAAGTATACCGCGATGGAAGTCTTTAAAAAAATCCAAAGGAAAGCCCAGTTGCCTTGGGGACAACCATGGACAACCTGGATGCCTTGAAAAATCTTCCCGTGATGAAGCTTCCCACAGCTTCTGAAGGCAAGCTGTGCCGTCGGTTGATTGTTCTCAGTCGGAAATTAAAAAAAAAAAAATCAATAAAAAAATCATCCGGGTCGACTCGTTCACACGACGCGCGCTCGACCCGTGTTCCGACTTCAAAGGCTGGGATATGGAACGCCGCGGCGCCCAACGTTCCATCCCGCGTGTACAGCGCAGGCAGAAGCGCGCGCGTCCCAGCCCAGCCAGCCGCCGTGTACACAAAGCCCAGGGCTCCTAACTCTCCGCCCCTTTCTCTTTCCCATTGGCCGGCCTGCGGCAGCCGGACGCGTCTCATTGGCTCCGAGTCCTGGCGCTTTGCCCCGGAGACGAGAAAAGGGAGGGGGGGGAGGAAATCCAGAAGGGAGAAAGGGGCCGGCTGCGGGAGGTTCGCGAGGCTGGAGGCTCGGGGACTTTCGGCTTCTCTCGTGTTTTGAGCCGGCCGGCCGGTTCCGAGCAAGCGATGAGAGTTTTTCCTAATTGCCCCCCCCCTTTCTCCTGCTTGAGCAGGGGGCTGGACTAGAAGATCTCCAAGGTCCCTTCCAGCTCTATTCTATTCTATTCTATTCTAGCCTCTCTTCTCTTGTCCTATTCTATTCTAGTCTCTATTCTACCCTGTTCTTCTATTCTCTAATCTAGTCTAGTCAATATTCTATTCCTATTCTCTTCTCTGTTCTATTCTAGTCTAATCTGGTCTAGTCTCTCTTCTCTTCTCTATTCCATTCTATTCTATTATCTATTCTCTTGTGTATTCTCTCTTCTTTTTTCTTATTCTATTCTATTCTTAGTCTATTCTATTCTCTTCCTATTTATTCTCTTGTCCTATTCTATTCTAGTCTCCTATTCTATTCTCTATTCTAGTGTCTATTCTATTCCTAATTATTGTCTTGTCCTATTCTCTTCTCTTCTCTACTCTCTTGTCTCCTTTCTTCTCTTTTCCTATTCTATTCTAGTATTCTATTCCATTCTCTATTCTAGTGTCTATTCTATTCCTAATCATTCTCTTGTCCTATTCTATTCTCTCTTCTCTACTCTCTTGTCTCCTTTCTTCTCTTTTCCTATTCTATTCTAGCCTCCTATTCTATTCCATTCTCTAGTCTAGTGTCTATTCTATTCCTAATTATTCTCTTGTCCTATTCTAGTCTAATCTCTCTTGTCTCTTCTATTCTCTCCTCTTCTTTTGTCTATTCTCTTCTTTTCTTGTCCTATTATATTCTCTCTTCTCTTCCCTATTCTATTATCTTGTCCTATTCTATTCTAGTCTCCTATTCTATTCTATTCTCTAGTGTCTATTCTATTCTATTCTTATTTATTCTCTTCTCTATTCTCTTGTCCTAGTCTAGTCTCTCTTCTCTCTTTTCTTTTGCCTATTTTCTTCTTTTCTTATCCTATTCTATTCTCTCTTCTGGTACTCTTCTCTTGTCTATTCTATTCTCTTGTCCTATTCTATTCTTCTATTCTATTCTTTCTAGACTAGTCTCTATTCTATTCCTATTTATTTTCTTCTTTATTTTCTTATCTATTCTATTCTAGTCTCTATTCTATTCTATTCCTATTTATTCTATTCTCTTCTTTTGTCTATTTTCTTATTTTCTTGTCCTATTCTATTCTCTCTTCTGTACTCTTGTCTATTCTATTCTCTTGTCCTATTCTATTCTATTCTATTCTTCTATTCTATTTTCTAGTCTAGTCTCTATTCTATTCCTATTTATTCTCTTCTTTATTGTCTTATCTATTCTATTCTAGTCTCTATTCTATTCTCTTTTCTCTATTCTATTATCTATTCTATTCACTATTCTCTTCTCTCTTCTCTTTTGTCTATTTTCTTCTTTTCTTGTCCTATTCTATTCTCTCTTCTGTACTCTTCTCTTGTCTATTCTATTCTCTTGTCCTATTCTATTCTATTCTTCTATTCTATTCTATTTTCTAGTCTAGTCTCTATTCTATTCCTATTTATTCTCTTCTTTATTGTCTTATCTATTCTATTCTAGTCTCTATTCTATTCTCTTTTCTCTATTCTATTATCTATTCTATTCACTATTCTCTCTTCTCTTTTGTCTATTTTCTTCTTTTCTTGTCCTATTCTATTCTTTCTTCTGTACTCTTCTCTTGTCTATTCTATTCTCTTGTCCTATTCTATTCTATTCTATTCTATTTTCTAGCCTAGTCTCTATTCTATTCCTATTTATTCCCTTCTTTATTGTCTTATCTATTCTATTCTAGTCTCTATTCTATTCTCTTTTCTCTATTCTATTATCTATTCTATTCACTATTCTCTTCTCTCTTCTCTTTTGTCTATTTTCTTCTTTTCTTGTCCTATTCTATTCTCTCTTCTGTACTCTTCTCTTGTCTATTCTATTCTCTTGTCCTATTCTATTCTATTCTTCTATTTTCTAGTCTAGTCTCTATTCTATTCCTATTTATTCTCTTCTTTATTGTCTTATCTATTCTATTCTAGTCTCTATTCTATTCTCTTTTCTCTATTCTATTATCTATTCTATTCACTATTCTCTTCTCTCTTCTCTTTTGTCTATTTTCTTCTTTTCTTGTCCTATTCTATTCTCTCTTCTGTACTCTTCTCTTGTCTATTCTATTCTCTTGTCCTATTCTATTCTATTCTTCTATTCTATTTTCTAGTCTAGTCTCTATTCTACTCCTATTTATTCCCTTCTTTATTTTCTTATCTATTCTATTCTATTCTCTATTCTCTATTCCATTCCATTCCATTCTCTATTCTCTATTCTCTATTCTCTATTCTCTATTCTCTATTCTCTATTCTCTATTCTCTATTCTCTATTCTATTCCATTCCATTCTATTCTATTCTATTCTATTCTCTCTTTTCTCTTCATTCCAAAGCATCTGAAATAAAACAGACCAGCATCCCTGCAACATTTCCCCAAATGCCCCCCCCCCCCCAAAACCTCGAATACAATTCTTGGTTGTGTAAACAGAGGCATAGAATCAAAACCACCCGGAAGTATTAGTACCACTTTGTAAATTCTTAGTAAGGCTGCAGTGCACCAGTACCCAGTTCGGACTGGTTCGGCGGCCTGGCTTGCTGTAACTGGCAGGGACAAAGGCCCGCCACGCCCCTGAACTGGTTCCCCAGGTGGGGCCATCTTTATTTTTTGCTTCTGCGCGTGCCCTGGGCCGCACCTGTGCTGGTCGCTGCATTGCAAAACAGATGTTGAGACTTGGCTTAAAAATGGCAAAGAAGAGCAAGATAAATATATATAAAGGAATAATCGAATTGAGCTTTCGGGTGCAAATTACATTTTAGGCCTTGAAAGCTTTTCTCGATGCACCGGTGGTCCCTGAGGGACTCTTCAGGGACGGGGGAGACCCACCAAAGGGGGGGGGGGAGCTCAAAATCTTGAATTTAAACAGGATTTATATTTCATCGCCAGCGTCTTTGGTTCATTCTGCGAGGCCCCGGGGCGTGCAAAAAAAAAAATCAATCAATCTCTTTGCAACCCTTTGCAATCAAGGCAGGGTTGGGTCAGAATAGATGCTGGAAGGGACCTTGGAGGTCTTCTAGTCCAACCCCCTGGCTCAAGCAGGAGAACCTATACCATTTCAGACAGGTGGCTGTCTTTTCTTAAAACATCTCTCTTCTGGTGGCAAGCTGTTTCCACGGGTTCATTCTTTCCACTGTTAGGAAGCTCCTCCTTAATTCCAGGCGGCTTCTCTCATTGGTGAGTTTCCATCCCTTACTTCATATTTACCTGTGGCTCAATGGCTAAGACGTTTGCCTAAGATGCAATACAGCACAGGTTCGAATCCCAGTAAGGGTATGGCTAGCTGATGAGAGCTAAATAGCTTGAAATAGATCTATACTAGTCTCCCTTTATTGAGATGAGATTGAGATTGAGATGCTTTATTTGTATGCCGCCCTTTTCCCTGCACAAATCAGCACAAATACAACACAAATGTAACAAAGGCAACAGTAAAAAATATTGGGTTTCTGTCTGGATGGTCTCTTGTGACGAGCCGATAGACAGAGAATGGAAGCAGTGAACTTCCTCCCATATTTGGGCATACCAGGGGTTGTAACACTAATTACATACCTATTTCCCTGGCTCAGCTGATAAGGAGGAGAACTCTGTGGCTTAGTGGTTAACACATCTGCCGAATATGTAATACAGCCCAGGTTCGAATCCCAGTAAGGGTATGGCTAGCTGATGAGAGCTAAATAGCTTGAAATAGATCTATATTAGTCTCCCTTTATTTATTTATCAGCACAAATATAACATATATATATATATATATATAGATAGATAGATAGATAGATAGATAGATAGATAGATAGATAGATAGATAGATAGATAGATTATATATATATATATATATATATATATATATATATATATATATATATATATATATATAATCTATCTATCTATCTATGTATCTATATCTATCTATCTATCTATCTATCTATCTATCATCTATGTATCTATATCTATCTATCTATCTATCTATCATCTATCTATCTATCTATCTATCTATCTATCTATCTATCTATCTATCTATCTATCTATCTATCTATCTATCTATCTATATGGCTCCAGGCCTCCAATCGGCCCGATTTCCCCTTTTTTTTTGCAAACGGAAATTCTGCTGTATGAAATAAATACGGACTGTCACTCAGATGCCACTTCCTACGGCTAAAGATTACCATTCCTCGGCAAGTTACCTCCTCTTTAAAAAAAAACAACACCTTTCTTTATTCTTTTAACGGCGGCGGAAACCAAGCCCAAAACAGCTCCGTTAACCAGGCGCCTGGATTTTGAGTGGCTGGAGAATAAGCAGACAATTCAGGACCGATGAGCTTGGGGATGAAAATGAGAATATTGAATAAGATCCACATCGTCTCTCACCAACCCAAAATGAAAACCGAAAGGGAGATTTCATGACGCGTCGCGCCGAAAAATCCCCGATTGATTTTTCAGTTCCACCACAAAACCGCGGTAGACTAAAGCACGCTTGACGAAAGCGCGTACGTGACGTCATCACAGCACGACGAAAACAGCACGCTGTGAGCGGTAAACTTAAAATTAATGCGTAAATCTAAACCTAACCCCCCCAAACCTAACCCTAAACCTAACCCTAAGCCTAACCATTAACCTAACCCTTAACCTAACCCTTAACCTAACGCTAAACCTAACGCTAACCCTTAACCTAACCCTTAACCTAACCCTAACGCTTAACGTAACCCTAAACCTAACCCTAACCCTTAACCTAACCCTAACCCTAACCCTAACCCTAAACCTAAACCTAACCCTTACCTTTACGTGAATCGGCTTGCTTTAATTTAATTTTAATTTAATTTATTTTTAATTTTATTTGTCGCGCTGCTGATGACGTCACGTACGCGCTTTGATCGGGCGCGCTTTAGTGGACGGCGGTTTTGACGGGTCACGGATTTTTCAGTCTGTTTGTAGAAATTTTGCCCTGGGCGTTATTGTTATTATCTATTGCTATTTTTTTCCTAGCTTTTGGGGAAACGGTGCGTCGGCTCCAGAGGCCTGGCACTCCGACGATCCTATCCTTAGGAGATCCATGTCTCCCATCCAGAAGAATCCCTTGTACACCCACCACAAGTCTTTGCACGCTCACGAGGAAAGGATTCTGTAGATCCTGATCTCCTGCACCCCATTTCCCCCCCCCCCAGAAAGCCAACGATGCAATTTAAGTGCCGTCTGTCCTATCGGATGCCTATTTTAGCCCGACTTTCGACGCACAGCCGGTTAATTGCTTCTAAATTCCCCCCTTTGGCTAGCTTTCTCTGTACACGTCAACTTGTCTAGCCATTTTGCAAATATATATACACACACACAAATACACACACAATGTACACCTTTCCTGCCAATTCCTCCAGCACGCATTCTGCTTCCTGATTGTTTTTCCTATTGGCAAGGCCAAAAAGAAGGGCAGACTGGTGGGGGGGGGGTGAATTCTTCCCGCCATGCCCCCGTTTTCCCCTTGATCCCATCCCCCCTCCCCACATGCATGCATGCACACACATCCCTGGGCAAAGGATACGGGAAGGTCGTACAGCTCTTTGTATATTCGCCTGCGTGTCCCTGTGTGTGCAAAAAAAAAAGGAGGGGGGGGTTGTGTATCCTGTTGCCAACCGCCACACCCCCGTGCTCTCCCCCTCCCCCTCTCCTGCCCTGATTGGCCAGCCTCCTGTACGCACGCACACATACAATTACACGCCAGAGCTGCACACGCATTCCTAAACAGGGCCCCAGCAGGGAACCTGCTACCACAGCCACCGCCAATATTTTTTTCCCCTCCCTTCTCCTTGACACAAACATTTCACTTCTCATTCTGGGTGCTTTCTAGATTGCTTCCCTTGCTGGCGTTAACCAGCAGGATGACAAGTTAATGCTTGACTTAACGACCACAATCGAGGCCGGAATATATATTTGCCGAGACCGTTGTTAAGTGAGTTTTGCCCCATGTGTACCAGCTTTCTCGACACGGGTTCAGTGAATTCTCCCGTCCGTCGTTAAGTCTGGCTTCCTTTTGGATTTGACTAGCTGGAAGGTCAGCGAAGGGGAATCAATCCCGTGACCCCCAAGACACCTCGACTGTGGTGAATATGAGTCGGTGGTCAAGCATTGGTCTGATCGAGGCTTCCCAAGAGCCGGAAGCAAACTCCTCGTTCCGACAAAAAACACCCTTTGTTCATTGACTGTGAATGCTGTTCATTCACGTCCAGCAAAGTTTTTCGAGGGAGGATTTACGGTCACAGACCTTATCTGGCTTGGAGAGCTGCCAGGCCAAGATCTGCAAAACTTGGCCAGGAGTCTCGGAGAGTCATGAACCAATGAAGGGAACTAATGGTCTCCAGCAAACTCCACTCCCCTGGCGCTCCTCTTTTATTTCCTCTGGGAGGGGCCATTCATCGTCCACCTGTGGCCTTACTCCCAAGTTGATCCCTGTTCTTTAGCTCTTCCCTTCGTCTGGCAGCTCTGCGCATGCGCACACTGGGAACAGGCTCCAGCTGTTCTTCTGCCTCACTGATGTCTGACTCCGAAGGCAGCTGATAACTGTCAGACGGCCCTGGCCCTCTCTCTGCCTCCGACACAGAGCCCTCATCCGAGCCTTCCCCAGACTCCAGGATTGGCCCGTCTTCCTCCCCAACCTCCTCACTGTCCGACTCAGCTTCCCGCTCCGCTGGATGCTGGCGGGTCACAACAAGCGTCTGAATTCTGATCATGTGACTTATGAGGATGTTGCAATTGGCCGTAAGTGAGGGAAACGGTCATAAGTCACTTTTTTTCATTGCCGTTGTGGAACTTGGAACAGTGGCTCCATGACCTGCCACCTGGACAGGCAGTCCTCGACTTACAACAGTTCATTCAACAGCCGTTCCAAGTTGCGACGGGGCCGAAAAAAGTGAACTGACCGGTTTTTCACACTTACGACCGTTCCAGCATTTTCCCCAGGGGGTCACGTGATCAAAATTCAGAACTGCTGTCCATACTTACAACCGTTGCAGTATCCCGGGGGGGGGGGCACGTGATACCCCCGTTGTGACCTTTTGACTAGCAAAGTCCACGGGCACGCCAGATTCACCGAACAACCGGCGTCCTAACTTATCGACGCCAGCGATTCACTTAACGACGGTGGCAGGAAAGGTCATCAAACGGGGCAAAACTCACCTCATGACAGGCATCTGGGGCTCCCTTGCGGCCGGCCGTATGTTGAGGCCTACCCTTGTTTGCAGGGGAGTTTTGAACCCGGGGCAAACACCCCGTCCTTCTTTCACCTGTCTAGCGATTGTTTTTTGTAACGGTGCAAAGCTTTTTACGCTTGATCTACCCTTTTGAGGAGGTGGGGGGGGGGTTGGGGGGCCAATTCTTTCATTCCTTCCTCTTCACAAGCCGGAAAGCTGCGCCGAAGAAGAAATACGACACTTCAAAAGCCACCATTGTTTAAGAAGAAAAGACACAATTCCTTTTCTACAAGTGTGGCCTGCCTCCCCGTCCTTTTTATTCCCCCCCCCCGAAGCTCGCTGTGACCTTTTCCCTTCACATTAAGGTCTAGTCATTGAATACACACAGTCCCAAGTGAAGAAGGAAGGAGAAAGAGACAGGGAAAGAGAGAGAAAGAGTGACAGAGACAGACAGAAAGGAGAGAGAAACACAGAGAGAGAGACAGAGAAAGAAAGAGGGAGGGAGAGAGAAAGGGGAAGAAAGACAGAGACAGAGAAAGACGGAGAGAGGGTGAGAGAAAGAGAGACAGAGAGAAATAGGGAGAAAAGGAGAGAAAGACAGAAAGAAACACAAACAGATGGAGAGAAAGAGAGGGAAAGGGAGAGGGAGGGGGAGAAACACACAGAGAGACAGAAAGAGGGGAAGAGAGAGAGAGACACAGAGAGGGAGAAAGACACACAGAGACAGAGAAAGAGAGAGAGGGAGAGAGAAAGGGGAAGAAAGACAGATAGAGAAAGACAGAGAGAGAGGTGAGAGAGAGACAGAAACGGAGAAAAGGAGAGAGAAAGACACAAACAGAGAAAGAAACACACAGAGACAGAGAAAGTGGGGGAA
The DNA here is from genome assembly GCF_051295495.1 of Thamnophis sirtalis. Lineage (NCBI taxonomy): Eukaryota > Metazoa > Chordata > Lepidosauria > Squamata > Natricidae > Thamnophis > Thamnophis sirtalis. The sequence continues at coordinate 138,173,775 of NW_028261384.1, read as the reverse complement.
AGAGAGACAGATAGAGAGGGAGAAACAGACAGAAAGAGGGGAAGAGAGAGAGAGAGACAAAGAGAGGGAGAAGAACACAGAGAGAGACAGAGAGAAAGAATGAAAGAGGGGAGACAGAGAGAGAGAGACATACAGATAGAGGGAAGGAGACAGAAACCGAGAGAGAAAGCGGGGGAAAATAGAGAGGAGGAGAAAGAAAGAATATAATAGAATAGAATTTTATTATTTGTATGCCGCCCTTCTCCGGGAGGACTCGGGGCAGCGAACAATTCAAGGGGGGGAAAAAAGGGGGAACATAAAAGACAAAATACAAATAATAAAAGTAGACAACAGTCGCACAACCATACATGTCGAGAGGGGAGGGAACTCATCACCCCCAGGCCTGCCAGCAAAGCCAGGTTTTGACGGCTTTTCGGAAGGCCTGGAGAGAGGTGAGGGTCCGAATCCCTGCGGGGAGCTCGTTCCAAAGGGCCGGAGCTGCCACAGAGAAGGCCCTCCCCCGGGTAATAGCCAGGTGGCATTGGCTGGTAGATGGCACCCGGAGTCGGCCAACCCTGTGAGATCTAACGGGTCTGTGGGAGGTAATTGGCAGCAGGCGGTCTCTCAAGTACCCATATCCAGTACCATGAAGGGCTTTATAAGTTACGACTAGCACCTTGAAGCATATCCGGAGACTGATCGGTAACCAGTGCAGCTCGCGGAGGATAGGTGTAACGTGGGTGTACCGAGGTGCACCCACAATCGCTCGCGCGACTGCGTTCTCGACGAGTTGAAGTCTCCGAATACTCTTCCAAGGGCTGTCCCATGTAGAGCGCATTGCAGTAGTCCAGTCTTGAGGTCACGAGGGCGTGAGTGACTGTTGCGAGCGCCTCCCGGTCCAGGTAGGGACGCAACTGGTGCACCAGGTGAACCTGGGCAAATGCCCCCCTGGTCACAGCCGACAAATGGTGTTCTAAAGTCAGCTGTGGATCCAGGAGGACTCCCAAGTTGCGAGCCCTGTCTGAGGGGCGTAGATTGTCACCCCCCCAGCCTGAGTGATGGAATATTGACCAAGTTTTTGGGAGGGAAACACAACAGCCACTCGGTCTTGTCTGGATTGAGTACAAGCTTGTTAACCCCCATCCAGACCCTAACAGCCTCCAAGCACTGGCACATCATGTCAACCGCTTCACTGAGTTGGCACGGGGCGGACAGATACAGCTGTGTATCGTCTGCATATTGATGGTGTTTTATCCCGTGCCGTTGAATGATCTCACCCAGTGGCTTCATGTAGATATTAAATAGCAGGGGGGACAGGACCGAACCCTGAGGAATCCCGTATTTCAGGGGTCTAGGGGTCGACCTCTCCTCCCCAACTAACACCGACTGCGACCTGTCCGAGAGGTAGGAGGAGAACCACCAAAGAACGGTGCCTCCCACCCCCACCTCTCGCAACCGTCGCAGAAGGATACCATGGTAGAAAGAAAGAAAGAAAGAAAGAAAGAAAGAAAGAAAGGAAGGAAGGAAGGAAGGAAGGAAGGAAGGAAGAGCGAAACAGAGAGAGACAGAGAGAGGAAAGAAACAGACAAGAGACACAGACGAGAGACAGACAGACAGGAGAGAGAGAGAAAGACACACAGAGAAAGACACACAGAGTCAGAGAGAGAAAGAAAGAGAGGGAGAGAGAAAGAGAGGGAGAGAGAGAGATGGGGGAGAGGGATGGCTGATACTCACCTGGGAGGAAGAGGAGAGAAAGGCAGAGGATTATCCAAGGGATCAGCCTGTCCCCAAAAAAAGATGTGGAGACTTTGGAAAAAGTTCAGAGAAGAGCAGCCAAGAGGATCCAAGGCCTGGAGATTAAAGCAGGGAAAACAGCTGTATGTTTTGGGGGTCTGGCTAGCCGCTACTCTAAAGAAAAGAAGGATTTAGGGGGGTGGGGGGGTACGATAGCAGTATTCCAATATTTGAGAGGCTCCCCCAAAGAAGAGGGAGTCCAATGATTCTCCAAAGCATCGGAGGCAGGACAAGAAACAATGATTGGAAATTAAATCAAGAGAGAGAAGCAACCTGGGAATCTTTTCACTATAGGTAGTCTTCAACTTACGAATGGCTCATTTAGTGAGCGTTCCAAGCTGCACGCGGCATTAGAAAAAGCACATTGCGGCTGTTTCCAATTCCCTGCTTCTTTTGTGGCCTTCGGAGGTTAGTCCTCGACTTACAACCCTTCGTTTCGTGGCCATTACAAAACGGAAAAAAAAAAGTGACTTAGGACCATCGTGGCGACGTGATCGGAATTCGGATTTTTGGCGACTGACTTCATACTTATGACCGGGTTTGAGTCCCAGAGTCATGTGATCTCCTTCTACGACCTTTGGACAAGTCAATTACTGGAGGGAGGAGCCAGCGTCGTGACGACACATCGTGCGGGCTTGACAGTCCGAGCCCGCCGATGAAACTTTTCTCCTTGGACGGTCCGGTACGATCTTGGACGGTCCGGTAGGAAGAGACGGTGACAGGAAAGCCAAAACCTTGCTGGTCACAGGGACACCGCAAAGTCCCTGATTGACCCAGGGATTCACTTTTAACAGCTGTTGCAAGAAATATAGTGAGCGAAATTCACTTAAGAGCTGTTTTGCTTAGCAACCAAGATTTCTGGAGCTCTATTACGGTCCTTAAGTCAAATCTATTTGTGTAACACAGGTGTGGATATGCTCACACTCAGTGGGACTGCAATAGGCAAGATCCAACTTGCTTTCCCTTTCTTCAAATCATCATCATCATTTAATGACCCCATAATCGCTTGCGAAGTAGAGTCTGGGCAATGGAATGGAGCTGAGTTTTTACTGGCCAGATGCCTTTCCTGTCACCGATGCAGAGTTATATATTCTCTCATGTCCAGAGAGAGAAATATCTGCTTCTACCTAGGATCAAACTCACAGCCTCCTGATTGTGAGGCCAGAGCTCCCCCTCTAGGCCACCGCACCACTCACTTTCCCTTTCTTCCAAGGAGAACACCAAATAGCTTGGATAAGCAAAGTTTAATGCCAAAGAAACAGGAGATTTTATTAACATAAATCACTGGTCAACACCTCTCCAACCACTTGCGGCGTCTGCTAACTGTCGGGAATTACAAATTTCGCTTGTCAACGGCTTTGAAAATACACCCCTTGGTAGACCCCCACAGCCTGCTGCCCCCTCCCCCCGCCCGCGACCCTTTCGGTCCACAGTTTCAAGCCACGGCTTCTGCGGACGTGTCGAGGAACAATTCTCGCAGTTCCGAGACGTCGTCGCTGGAGACATGGATCCAGCCGTCCGAGCGGACGTGGTACAGGTTGACCGAGCCGCCCGAGTAAGCATCGCGGTATGTGGCTTGATAGATCGCCCGGCGGGCCAGGTCGTAGGCGTCTTCCACCGCGAGGTCGTGAGAGTAGCCGCGATCCATCACCCCGTAGGCGTAGACCGAACCGGAGCCCACCGAGAAGACAGTTCCCGAGATACGATTCCCTTCGCTGTCCACGTAATAGAGACCTGAAAAGACAGGGAAGGAAACCAGGATTAACAGAATCGAGCTTAATTTTTCAGCCGTGGCCTTAAGCACAGTGAAGCACGGGGCATTCTTCCTAAAAAAAATTTTTTTAAAGGTTTAATTAGGCGGAACTTGTTTCCTGGTTGAAACCGGCTGAGTTTCTCCAAATCTGACTACCTTAAAACACAGAGAGTCTGTATTAATATTCTTCTTCTCATCTTACCTACTTATTATCTCCTTTTTTGCTTATGACTATAACTTTGTTGCTTGTATTGTTAAGATTTATATTTAGTTTCCTAGTACGATGTATGTTGATTGCTTACTTAGTTTCCTGTGACTATCGCCAAGGGTGGTATCTTATGATTTAGGGTGAATGTATTTTTGGGATGACTATGATTATGATTTATCACTCATAGCTTTTATGTACACTGAGAAATTCCTGCTGTGTCCAATCACATTTGGCCAATAAAGCAATGCAATTCAATTCTAGTGAACTCTATAATAATTTTATATTCCATATTATATTCTAATTCTGAATTCTATTCTATGTTGTATTCTAATTCTGAATTCTATTCTATATTCTTATTTTATATTCCATGTTCTAGTCTGAATTCTATTGTATACTATATTATTTTATATTCCATATTCTAATTCTATATGCTATTCTAATTCTAAATTCTATCCTATGTTCTACTCTAATTCTGAATTCTATTCTACTCTATTATTTTATATTCCATATTCTATTCTAATTCCGATTTATATTTTATGTTCTATTCTAATTCTGAATTCTATTCTACTCTTTATTATTTTATATTCCATATTCTATTCTAATACTGAATTCTATTCTATTATTTTATATTCCATATTCTATTCTAATTCTATATGCTATTCTAATTCTGAATTCTATCCTATATTCTATTATTTTATATTCCATATTCTATTCTAATTCCATTCTAATTCTGAATTATATTCTATGTTCTACTCTTTGTGAATTCTATTCTACTCTATTATGTTATATTCCATATTCTATTCTAATTCTACATGCTATTCTAATTCTGAATTATATTTTATTTTCTATTCTAATTCTATATTCTAATCTAATCTAATCTAATTCTATATTCTATTGTAATTCTGAATTCTATTCTATTGTATTCTATTTACAACATTCATTTTGTGACCGTCCGAAGTTACAATGGGGCTGAAAAAGTGACTTATAACCATTTTTCACACCTACGACTATTGTCGTATCCCTGGGGTTCACATGATCAAAACATGGACGCTTGGCAAACTGGCTCATCTTTATGACGGTCGCAGCATCCCGCAATTCCCTTTTGCGACCTCCTGACAAGCAAATTCAAAGGGGGGGGGACGGACGGACCCAGATTTGCTTAACACCCATGTTACTAACTTAACAACCTGCAGCGATTCGCTTAACAACCGTGGCAGGAAAGGTCGTAAAACCTTGGCTGGCTTTAGGAGAAGGTGGGACCAATTCATGGCCATCAGAGAATAACTATTAGCCTTGAAGGAGGCAGCTGGATGCCTCTGGAGACAATCGGCTGCAGGATCCGTGGGCTTCCTTGATACCTGGTTAGCTACTGTGAGGGCAGGTTGCTGGAACTGGGTGGGCTGGGAGACCCCTCCAGCGAGGCGCTGCTTATATTCCTCTCTTGTTGCACATTATTCAGCCCTTCCGAATAGGAGGAGGAGGAAGAGGGGCGAGGGGGAAAGAGAAGGGGGAAGGAGAAGGAGGGAAGAAGGGGAGAAGTGGAGGGGAGGGGGGAGGAGGAGAAAGAAAAAGGAAGGATAAAGAAGGAGGAGGGAAGAGGAAGGAGGGGAGGGAGGAGGAGGAGAAGGGGAAGAAGAGAAGGGGGGGAAGAAGAGAGGAGGAGAGGAGGAGGAGAAAGGAAAAGAAAGGAAAAAGGAGGAGGAGGAAAGAGGGAGGAGGGGAGGGGGAGGAAGGAGGAGGAGAAGGGGAAGAAGAGAAGAGAAGAGAGGAGAAGGCGGAGGGGAGAAGGAGAAAGAAAAAGAAAAAAGCAGGAGGAAAGAGGAAGGGGGAGAAAGGGAAGAAGAGAAGGGGGAGGGGAGGAGAAGGAGAAGAAGAGGAAGAAGAGAAGGAAGGAGAAGAGGAGAAAGAAAGAGCAGATGGAGAAGGAGGAGAAGGGGAAGAGGAGTGAAAGAAAGAGAAAGGAAAAAGCAAGAGGAGGAGGGGAAGAAGAGGAGAAGGAAAAAGAGGAAAAAGAGGAGGAGGAGAAGAGAGAAAGAGAACAAAGCAGGAGGAAGGTGGAGAAGAGGAGGAAGGAATGGAAGAGGAGGGAGGAGAGGAAGGGAAAGGGGGAGAAGAGAAGGAAGGAGGAGGAGAAGAGAAGAGAAGGAAGGAGGAGAAGAGAAGAGAAGGGAAGAAGGAGAAAGAAAGAGCAGATGGAGGAGAAGGGGAAGAGGAGGCGAAAGAAAAAGAGAAAGGGAAAAGCAAGAGAAGGAGGGGAAGAAGAGGAGAAGGAAAAAGAGGAAAAAGAGGAGAAGAAGAGAGAAAGAGGACAAAGCAGGAGGAAGGTGGGGAAGAGGAGGAAGGAGAAGGAATGGAAGAGGAGGGAGGAGAGGAAGGGAAAGGGGGAGAAGAAGAGAAGGAAGGAGGAGAAGAGAAGAGAAGGGAAGAAGGAGAAAGAAAGAGCAGATGGAGGAGAAGGGGAAGAGGAGGTGAAAGAAAAAGAGAAAGGGAAAAGCAAGAGAAGGAGGGGAAGAAGAGGAGAAGGAAAAAGAGAGGAGAAGAGAGAAAGAGGAAAAAGCAGGAGAAGAGGAGGAAGGGGAAGGAATGGAAGAGGAGGGAGGAGAGGAAGGGGGAGAAGAGGAGAAGGAATGGGAATTCTTCAAAGTTGTTTCCTAAGTCTTTTATTCGAAAGCTTTGGGGAGAATCCACCCCGCAGCCGTCCAAGCAGCAGCGATGCTGCGGTCTACAGGGAGTAAGCCATAGTGTAAACAGATGGGTCGGTCCTCAAAGAAACCCTTTCGGGCAACGCAGGCAAAGAGATTATGGGGTTATTCAAATAAAAATCCATGGAGGGGTTCAAATTGGAACAGATTTGTAGAGATGGGGGGAAGGGGAGAAGAGAGAGAGAGAGAGAGAGAGACTGAGAAAGAGAGAGATAGAGAGAGAAGAGACAGAGAGAGAAGAGACAGAGACAGAAAAAGAGAGAAGAGAGAGAGAGAGACAGGAGGGAGAAACAGAGAGAGAGAGAGAAGAGAGACACAAAGTCAGAGACAGATACAGTTGGGAGACACACACATACAGAGAAGAAACAGAGAGAGAAAGAAAGAAAGAGACAGACAGACAGAGAGACAGAGAAAGAGACAGAAACAGGAGAGAGAGAGAAAGACGAGAGAGAAGAGGCAGATAGAGACAGAAACAGACAGGAGAGAGAGAAAGACAGACAGACAGAGACAGACAGAGAGAGAGAAGAGGCAAAGAGAGACAGAAACAGAGAGAGAGGAGGGAGAAAGACACACACACAGAGGAGACAGTCAGAGACAAACAAAGAGAGAGAAGAGACACAGTCAGAGAGAGAGAGAGAGAGGAGGGAGAAACAGACAGAGAGAGACGGAGAGGAGGGAGAAACAGAGACAGAGAGAGAGAGAAAGAGGGGGGGAGAAAGATAAAGAGAGACAGACAGAAACAGACAGGAGAGAGAAAAGAGGGAGAGAGAGAGAGAGAAGAGGGAGAGAGAGACAGAAACAGACAGGAGAGAGAGAGAGATGAGACAGAGAGGAGGCAGAAAGAGACAGAAGAGGTAGAGAGAGACAGAAACAGACAGAAGAGAGAGAGAATGAAAGAGTGAGAAAAGAGACAAAGACAGACAGAGAGAGACAGGAGAAAGACAGAGGGCGAGAGAGGAGGAGGAGGAGAGACAGAAACAGACAGAGAGAGAAGAGGGAGAGAGAGAGAGAGAGAAGAGGTAGAGAGAGACAGAAACAGACAGGAGAGAGAAAGACAGACAGAGACAGGAGAAAGACAGAGGGAGAGAGGAAGAGGAGAGACAGAAACAGACAGAGAAAGAGAGAAAGAGAGAGTGAGAAAAGAGGGAGAGAGAGACAGAAACAGACAGGAGAGAGAAAGACAGACAGAGACAAGAGAAAGACAGAGGGAGAGAAGAGAGGAGGAGGAGAGACAGAAACAGACAGAGAAAGAGAGAAAAGAGGTAGAGAGAGACAGAAACTGACAGGAGAGAAAGAGAGACAGAGAGAGACAGGAGAAAGACAGAGAGAGAGAAGGAGACGAGGCAGAGAGACAAACAGACAGGAGAAAGAGACGAGAGGGAGAGAGAGAGAAGAGGTAGAGAGAGAGAGACAGGAGCAGACAGGAGAGAAAGACAGAGAGACAGGAGAGAGAAAAAGAGGGAGAGAGAGAGAAAGAGATGAGAGAAAAGAGAAAAAGAGTATACTGTATTTACAGGGAACCAATGAAGGGCTTCGAGAGAAGATGGCTGCCTGGGGACTTCTGGGAGTTGAAGTCCACCCGTTTAAAAAAATCGCTGAGCTGGAGAGAAACCCTAAGCTTGAAACTCCCATCCTGCAGCAAAGGAGGATTGGGGGGGCGGAGGGGAGTAGGAAAACCCTGCCTGTGATTGATCTCCCACTCCACAATTTATTTGCTTCCCCTTCAGGTACTTCGGCAGAAATTTATTCTCGCCGTGTTGTGACTCGGGAAACTTCAACAGCCATCCACGGGCATTTTGTGACATTTCTCTCAAGTACCAGCCAGCTTGATCCCGGGGGAGTTAATGGAAACGGATCTATTTACACAACGCTCGGAGAATTTCTAGAGGGGCTTCTTTGCAAAAAAAACCAAAACCCCTTCAGGCAACCGGGGCCATTTAAGTGAGATTTATAGCTTTTTCTTGCTCCCGTCAGGACGATGGAAAACCTGCCCAGCCGTGCAGACTCAGCACAAAAGAACACAACCCGCAACAACAACAGCCGGAGGGGTTTCGGCTTATCGCTTGTCAAGCTTTGGCACAGCCGAAGTGCAGGGAAAAATAAGTCACATACACCGCAGACTTTGCAAAAAAACAAACAAAAAAAAACACCACCCAATTTGCGTGCCTCAAATTTATGGCGCAAGATAAAAGATGCGACGAAATAAATAAACCGTGAAGCGGTCCATTAACGGGTTGGCGTTCTGTTCCGGGAAAAGATAAAAAATAAAAAAGGCAAATGACGAGGTAGAATCAGCCTCAAATCACAGTGTCTGTCTGCCTGTCTCTCTCTGTCTTTCACCTTGCAAAATGCCCACGTAATGTATAGATTTTTTTGCAATGCTAGGAGTTTTCAATGTCCCCGACGACCGACAAGTCCTTGACTTTGGCCACCATTGGGGGCCAAAACTTGTCTTGCTAAGCGAGACAGTTGTAAAGTGAATTTTTGTCCCGTTATATGGGAGGAGGTGACCCCCTTGGAGAGCTGGAGGCAACTAAATTTCATGTTAATGTATGCGGATCAGTGTGCATTCAAAGTGACAATGAAGTTATTCTATTCCATTCCAAATTCCCTTCTAATTCTATTCTCCTAATAATTCTATTCAAATTCTCCTCTAATAATTCTCCAATTATCCTCTCCTCTATTTCATTCTTCCATTCCATTCCAGTTCTAATTCTCCTCTTCTAATTCTATTCCAATAATTCTATTCTAATTCCATTCCATTCTATTATTCTATTCCCTTCCAATTCTCTTTATTCCATTCTTCCATTTCATCCCATTCCTAATTTATATTCCAATAATTCTATTCTCTTCCATTCCAATTCCCTTTTATTCTAATAATTCTATTCTAGTCTTACTCAAATTCAATTCAAACTCTCCAATTCTCCTCTATTCCATTCTTCCATTTCATCCCATTCCTAATTCTATTCCAATAATTCTCTTCTATTCTCTTCCATTCCAATTCTCTTCTATTCTAATAATTCTATTCAAATTCTATTGTTACTTTCAAATTCTTCAATTCTCCTCTTCTCTATTCCATTCTTCCATTTCATCCCATTCCTAATTATATTCCAATAATTCTATTCTCTTCCATTCCAATTCCCTTTTATTCTAATAATTCTATTCAAATTCTAGTCTTACTCCAATTCAATTCAAACTCTCCAATTCTCCTCTATTCCATTCTTCCATTTCATCCCATTCCTAATCCTAGTCCAATAATTCTCTTCTATTCTCTTCCATTCCAATTCTCTTCCATTCTAATAATTCTATTCAAATTCTATTGTTACTTTCAAATTCTTCAATTCTCCTCTCCTCTATTCCATTCTTCCATTTCATCCCTATTCTATTCTCTTCTATTCCAATTCTCTTTTCTTCTAATAATTCTATTCTTACTCAAATTCAATTCAAATTCTCCTCTCCTCTATTCCATTCTTCCATTTCATCCCATTCCTAACTCTATTCCAATAATTCTACTCTATTCACTTCCATTCCAATTCTATTCTAATAATTCTATTCCAATTCTATTCTTACTCAAATTCTATTCAAATTCTCCAATTCTCCTCTAATAATTCTCCAATTCTCCACTCTTCTCCTTTCCCCCCATTCCCTTCCCTTCCAATCCATTCTAACCTCAACTGAGCCCAAAACTTCTTTTATTAAGCGAGACATTTGTGAAGTGAGTTTTCTTCCCACAGTTGTTCAAGTGAATTGCTCCAGTTAAGTTAGTCTGCCTTTCCCATTGACTTCGCATGTTTGAAGCTAAATCGCATGGCCCCGGGACCTGGCAACCGTCATAAATGTGAAACCAGTTGCCAAACAGCCGAAGTTTGATCAAGTGACCCGGGGAGGGGTTTGCAACGGTCATTAAGTGTGAAAAGAGGTCGTAAGTAACTTTTTTCGGTGCTGTTGTAACTTGGAACAATCCCTAAACGAACTGTTGTTGAGGACTGCCTGTATAAATGACTTACGACCCTGTTTCACACTTACGACCCTTTCACACTTACGACCCTGTTTCACACTTACAACCCTGTTTCACACTTACAACTGTTGTAACATCCCCAAGATCACTTAGTCAGAAATTCAGACCCTCGCCAACCGGCTCATCTTTATGACGGTTTGCGGCCTCACAGGGTCACATGATCCCCATCTGAACAAGCCAAAATAGCAATAGCAGTAGTATATACCGCTTCATAGGGCTTTCAGGCCTCTCTAAGCGGTTTACAGAGAGTCAGCATATTGCCCCCAATAATCTGGGTCCTCATTTTACCCACCTCGGAAGGATGGAAGGCTGAGTCAACCCTGAGCCGGTGAGATTTGAACCGCTGACCTGCTGATCTAGCAGTAGCCTGCAGTGCTGCATTTAACCACTGCACCACCTTGGCTCAAAATCCACGGGGCAGCCGTGCTTCACTTAACAACCGTAAAAGTTAGTCAACTTAACAACCTCAGCGATTCCCTTGGCAACTGTGGAAAAGAAGGTCGTCACACGGGGCACAATTTGCTTAACAAATGTCTCGCTTAGCAATTTGGGACTGCGTTGAGGTCGTAAGTTGAGGATTCCCCGGAGCCTTCCCATCCTGATCCGATCCAGGTTAGCGGGCAGAAAAGCCAGCCAAAGTTGCGCAGCAGATCGAAAGCTGCAACTTCTCAGAAAGAGACAACACTGAACATAATTTTCCCACTGGACCACACAGTCGTTAAGTGAACTTTGCTCCCTTTCTACCACTTTCTTGGCCACCGTTGTGAAACACTCCAACTGTTAGTTATGCGGTTGTGTAAAGCGAATCTCTTGAATTTGTGCATCGGAGTCGCAAAAGGGGGAATAGCAATAGCAGTTAGATTTATATACCGCTTCATAGGGCTTTCAGCCCTCTCTAAGCGGTTTACATAGGGCAGCCCTTGAAGAGTATTCGGAGACTTCAACTCGTTCAGAACGCAGCCGCGCGAGCGATTGTGGGTGCACCTCGGTACACCCACGTTACACCTATCCTCCGCGAGCTGCACTAGCTACCGATCAGTCTCCGGATACGCTTCAAAGTGCTAGTCGTAACTTATAAAGCCCTTCATGGTATTGGATCTGGGTGCTTGAGAGACCGCCTGCTGCCAATTACCTCCCACAGACCCATTAGATCTCACAGGGTTGGCCTCCTCCGGGTGCCATCTACCAGCCAATGCCACCTGGCTATTACCCAGGGGAGGGCCTTCTCTGTGGCAGCTCCGGCCCTCTGGAATGAACTCCCCGCAGGGATTCGGACCCTCACCTCTCCCCAGGCCTTCCAAAAAGCCGTCAAAACCTGGCTTTGCCGGCAGGCCTGGGGGTGATGAGTTCCTTCCCCTCTCAACATGTATGGTTGTGCGACTGTTGTTTACTTTTATTATTTGCATTTTGTTTTTTATGTTCCCCTTTTTTCCCCCTTGAATTGTTCGCCACCCTGAGTCCTCCCGGAGAAGGGCGGCATACAAATAATAAAATTCTATTCTATTCTATTCTATTTACAGAGTCAGCATAATTGCCCCCAACAACAATCCGGGTCCTCATTTCACCCACCTCGGAAGGATGGAAGGCTGAGTCAACCCTGAGCCGGTGAGATTTGAACAGCCGAACTGCAGAACTGCAGAACTGCAGTCAGCTGAAGTAGCCTGCAGTGCTGCATTTAACCACTGCGCCCACCTCGGCTCGGAATCGCATTATATCAATATCTCTTGGATTATACAAGGACGGAAGAGCAGGTGGATGAAACCCATGTTAACGTGGAGTAGGAACTTTGATGTACAGCATAGAGTTGGACAACTGGCAAGACTTATGGGAAAGAAACAGAAAGTTGACTTTAGCCACCTCGTACAAGGAAAACTTGCCCGAAAAATACGCTAATTTCTAATCCTGCTTTAGGCATGAAAACTAGTTGGGCCAGTTGTTCTCTCTCTCCCCCTCACCCTGACCCACCTCACAGGGAGGAAGAAAACAGGAGGAGGCGGGATTAAACACATCCACTCTCTTGAATTATAGATATCTATATATTTTGACAAAAGGATACAAAGCCAATAAGAGAGCGGTGGGGGGGGGGCTGGAGGTGGAGCTCTTGCCTCCCAATCAGGAAGCGGTGAGTTCGATCCTAGATAGAAGCAGGTATTTCTCTCTCTCTGGGCACGATGAGAATATATCTGCTGAACAAAACTCCTCATTGGAGACAGGAAGGGCATCTGGTCAATAAACCCTCAGCTCCATTCAGTTGCTCAGACTCCACCCCGCAAGGGATTACGGGGTTGTTAAAAGACAGATAGGGAAACCAATTTCCTTGTATTTAAGTACAATGACAATAAAGATTATACTGGTAGGTAGGTAGGTAGGTAGGTAGGTAGATGATAGAGATAGATAGATAGATAGATAGATAGATAGATAGATAGATAGATAGATAGATACTGTAGATAGGTAGATAGATGGTAGATGATAGATAGATGATAGATAGATACTGTAGATAAGTATAGATAGGTATAGATAGGTAGGTAGGTAAATAGATGATAGATACTGTAGATAGATAGGTAGATAGGTACTGTAGGTAGATAGGTGATAGATAGATAGATAGATAGATAGATAGATAGATAGATACTGTAGATAGATACTGTAGATAGATACTGTAGATAGGTAGATAGATACTGTAGATAAATAGGTAGATAGATACTGTAGATAGGTATAGATAGGTATAGGTAGGTAGGTAGGTAGGTAGATAGTGTAGATAGATAGGTAGATGATAGATAGATGATAGATAGATCGATAGATCGACAGACAGATAGATAGATGATAGACAGATGATAGATAGATAGATATAGATAGGTGGGTAGATGATAGATGATAGATAGATTGATGATAGATAGATACTGTAGATAGATAGGTAGATAGATGATAGAGAGATGATAGATATAGATAGATACTGTAGATAAGTATAGATAGGTATAGATAGGTAGATAGATGATAGATAGATACTGTAGATAGATAGGTAGATAGGTAGTGTAGGTAGATAGGTGATAGATAGATAGATAGGTAGATAGATACTGTAGATAAATAGGTAGATAGATACTGTAGATAGGTATAGATAGGTATAGACAGGTAAGGTAGGTAGGTAGATACTGTAGATAGGTAGATGATAGATAGATAGATAGGTAGATGATAAGATAGATGATAGACAGATAGATAGATATAGATAGGCATAGATAGGTAGGTAGGTAGATAGATGATACTGTAGATAGATAGGTAGATGATAGATAGATGATAGATAGATAGATAGATAGATAGATAGATAGATAGATAGATAGATAGATAGACAGACAGATAGATGATAGACAGATGATAGACAGATAGATAGATATAGATAGGTAGGTAGGTAGATACTGTAGATAGATAGATAGATAGATAGATAGATAGATAGATAGATAGATAGATAGATAGATAGATAGAGATAGATAGATACTGTAGATAAATAGGTAGATAGATACTGTAGATAGGTATAGATAGGTATAGATAGGTAAGGTAGGTAGGTAGATACTGTAGATAGATAGGTAGATGATAGATAGATAGATAGATAGATAGATAGATAGATGATAAGATAGATGATAGACAGATAGATAGATATAGATAGGCATAGATAGGTAGGTAGGTAGATAGATGATACTGTAGATAAATAGGTAGATAGGTACTGTAGGTAGATAGGTGATAGATAGATAGATAGGTAGATAGATACTGTAGATAAATAGGTAGATAGATACTGTAGATAGGTATAGATAGGTATAGACAGGTAAGGTAGGTAGGTAGATACTGTAGATAGATAGGTAGATGATAGATAGATAGGTAGATGATAAGATAGATGATAGACAGATAGATAGATATAGATAGGCATAGATAGGTAGGTAGGTAGATAGAGGATACTGTAGATAGATAGGTAGATGATAGATAGATGATAGATAGATAGATAGATAGATAGATAGATAGATAGATAGATAGACAGACAGATAGATGATAGACAGATGATAGACAGATAGATAGATATAGATAGGTAGGTAGGTAGATACTGTAGATAGATAGATAGATAGATAGATAGATAGATAGATAGATAGATAGAGATAGATACTGTAGATAAATAGGTAGATAGATACTGTAGATAGGTATAGATAGGTATAGATAGGTAAGGTAGGTAGGTAGATACTGTAGATAGATAGGTAGATGATAGATAGATAGATAGATAGATAGGTAGATGATAAGATAGATGATAGACAGATAGATAGATATAGATAGGCATAGATAGGTAGGTAGGTAGATAGATGATACTGTAGATAAATAGGTAGATAGGTACTGTAGGTAGATAGGTGATAGATAGATAGATAGGTAGATAGATACTGTAGATAAATAGGTAGATAGATACTGTAGATAGGTATAGATAGGTATAGACAGGTAAGGTAGGTAGGTAGATACTGTAGATAGATAGGTAGATGATAGATAGGTAGATGATAAGATAGATGATAGACAGATAGATAGATATAGATAGGCATAGATAGGTAGGTAGGTAGATAGAGGATACTGTAGATAGATAGGTAGATGATAGATAGATGATAGATAGATAGATAGATAGATAGATAGATAGATAGATAGACAGACAGATAGATGATAGACAGATGATAGACAGATAGATAGATATAGATAGGTAGGTAGGTAGATACTGTAGATAGATAGATAGATAGATAGATAGATAGATAGATAGATAGATAGAGATAGATACTGTAGATAAATAGGTAGATAGATACTGTAGATAGGTATAGATAGGTATAGATAGGTAAGGTAGGTAGGTAGATACTGTAGATAGATAGGTAGATGATAGATAGATAGATAGATAGATAGATAGATAGATAGATAGATAGATAGGTAGATGATAAGATAGATGATAGACAGATAGATAGATATAGATAGGCATAGATAGGTAGGTAGGTAGATAGATGATACTGTAGATAGATAGGTAGATGATAGATAGATGATAGATAGATAGATAGATAGATAGATAGATAGATAGATAGACAGACAGATAGATGATAGACAGATGATAGACAGATAGATAGATATAGATAGGTAGGTAGGTAGATACTGTAGATAGATAGATAGATAGATAGATAGATAGATAGATAGATAGATAGATAGATAGATAGATAGATAGATAGATAGAGATAGATACTGTAGATAAATAGGTAGATAGATACTGTAGATAGGTATAGATAGGTATAGATAGGTAAGGTAGGTAGGTAGATACTGTAGATAGATAGGTAGATGATAGATAGATAGATAGATAGATAGATAGATAGATAGATAGATAGATAGATGATAAGATAGATGATAGACAGATAGATAGATATAGATAGGCATAGATAGGCAGGTAGGTAGATAGATGATACTGTAGATAGATAGATCGGTAGATAGATACTGTAGATAGATAGATAGATAGATAGATAGATAGATAGATACTGTAAGATAGATAGGTAGGTACTGTAGATAGATAGGTAGATAGATGATTGATATAGATAGATAGATAGATAGATAGATAGATAGATAGATAGATAGATAGATAGATAGATAGATAGATAGCCTGTTTGTATACATGTTCCAGCATAACTCTGGAGCACCTCCTGCAATTTCAACCAAACTTGGTAGACATATGACTTACCCTCTGGAAACAAATATTGGGGGGGAGGGGGGTCAGACACTCCTTGGGGGAGTGTCCTCTGTGTTTGTTTGTGTGTGTGTGTGTGTGTCTCTGTGTGTGTTCCAGCATAACTCTGGAAAGCCTAGGCCGTTAAGGAGAGTTAGTGCGGCATCCTAGAGCGGCAATTCTTTGTGATGTCATGGGAAGTGGAATGGAGAGCCTGGGCCATTCAGGAGAGGGAAGGAAGAGGGCAGGGATGATGGGCATGGGAGTAGGGGGAAGAAAGGCCCCTCTCAATGGCTCCCTGTCAGACAAACGCTTCGGGGCAAAGTGCCAGGATCGTAGACAGGGCGAGAAAGAGGAGCGCAAGGGAGGGCAGAGATGGTGGGCACCGACATCTATAAATACCCGGGCAACGCCGGGTTCTCATCTAGTCCCGTAATGAAAGGAAATGCACAGCGCATTCAGACTTCCGACACTTTCGTCCATTTTGTTATGCCGCCGCCCGATTCTGCCGTTGTTGAAATTCAATTTTTCACCCCCCACCTCATTAATCTACAAAAGAAATAGCTACATTTCCCTCACCTGGTCCTCTCTTGTCCCAGCCACAGATCATGGTGCCCATGGATAGGCCCATGCCTTTATACTGGTACACCATATTGGCCAAGAGCTTGGAGGCAGCCGCCACCGAGATCCTCTCCTTGTTGCGGAGTTCGTAAATCCGACACTGCCGGGCGAGGAGCCGCTCCCAGAAGCTGCAGTCTGCCGCCCCGCCAGCCATGGTGCCCAGCAGGTAAGGGTTAATCTCGATGATTTTTTTGACCGTCTGCGAGGCGACATAGACGCCGGCCGTGGATCTTGAGTCCGCCGCCACAATCACGCCGTGCTGGAACTGGAAAAAGCAAGCAAGAGAGACCACCGCGTGTCAACTCTCCGATTAGACCTCGACTTATGGCCACAATCGAGCCCCCAACTTCCACCGCTGAGCGAGACTGTTAGGCAGAGCGTCATCCCGCTTTGCAGCCTCTCTTGCCACTGTGAAGGGAATCGGGGCAATGTTTGCCGCCCTTCTCCCAAAGGACTCAGGGCTGCGTACAACATAAAAAAAACCCACATATTACAAAAGTTAAAAAGGATAATTTCCTTTCTAACTTTTGTAATATGTGTTTTTTATTTAAAGTATCCCAAAACCCAATTAATATTAACAATACATTTTAAAAAAAATAGGTTAAAATTAACAATTTAATCCTGTATTTTATTCTGTTCAAGCCAGGCCGGCTTGCTGGAAAAGCCAACTTTTAAGGGCACGTCGGAAGGACCGGAGGTCGGGGATTATGCAAAGCTCCGGGGGCAGCTCATTCCAGAGGGAAGGCGCTCCCACGGAGAAGGCTCTCCCCCTGGGGGTGGCTAGCCGACACTGTCTGGCCGACGGCACCTTGAGGAGGCCAACTCTGTGGGATCACACTGGACGGTGGGAGGCTACTGGTGGTAGTAGGTGGTCTCGCAGGTACCCTGGGCTAAGCCATGGAGCGCTTTAAAGATAGCAATAGCAGTTAGACTTATATACCGCTTCATAGGGCTTTCAACCCTCTCTAAGCAGTTTACAGAGTCAGCATATCGCCCCCAACAACAATCCGGGTCCTCATTTTACCCACCTCGGAAGGATGGAAGGCTGAGTCAACCTTGAGCCGGTGAGATTAGAACCGCTGAACTGCAGATAACAGTCAGCTGCAGTGGCCTGCAGTACTGCACCCTAACCACTGCGCCACCTCGGCTCTTAAAGATCATAATTAACACCTTGAATCGCACCGGGAAAACAACCGGCAACCAGTGCGGGCCGCCTAAAAGGGGTGTAACATGCGAGCACCTAGGTACCCCCACGATAACCCGCGCAGCCGCGTTCTGGACCATCTGAAGCCTCCGGGTGCTCTTCAAGGGCAGCCCCACGTCCCGAGCGTTGCAGTAGTCCAGGCGAGAAAGGACGAGGGCGTGAGTGACTGTGCAGAGAGCATCCCGATCCAGGAAGGGGCGCAACTGACGTACCAGGCGAACCTGGTAAAAGCCCCCCGCCCTCCCGTCACGGCGGCCAGGTGTTCGTCTAAACTAAGCCGCGTATCCAGGAGGACTCCCAGATTGCGGACCCTCTCTGAGGAGGGGCGGTAAAGTTTCTCCCCCTATCATCAAAGATGGAACGAGATGCACAAATCGGGATGACGGAAACCACAGTCTTGGAGGGATTGATCTTGAGCCTCTTCCTCCGCATCCAGATCCGCACGGCCTCCAGGAATCGGGACATCACGTCGAGGGGTTCGTTGGGGTGACGGGGTAGAGATGAAAAGTTGGGTACCATCAGCCTATCGATGATACCGTACCCCAATGGTTAGGTTGGAAAAAGTAACTTGATCACTGCAGCCACGATGCAAATTCATGTGTTTCGCCATTGAGTTCGCTGGTCAGAAGGTCGTAAAAGGAGGAGTCATGATTCCGGGGAACTTCAACCGTCATAAATAGAGGAGTCAAGTTGCCAAGAATCTGATTTTTTTAAAAATGATTTTCTATTAAATACAATTCTCAGTGCTTGATAAACATCGTGTTGTCAGGGTATTGAATTTGCTTTCTGGATTTTGATCCCGGGGACGCTGCGACGGTCGTAAGTGTGAAAAACGACGCCCGTAAAGCCCCATTTTTAGTGCTGTCGTAACCGTTGCTAAATGGATTGGGTCGTCCTCAACGTGCAACAATTCATTTTGAGTTAAGGCTCCCTTTGCAGCAGGATCAAAATTCAGACGCCTGCTGGGCAAACTGCTTCATACTTACGACCGTCGCTCTGTCCTTTTCAAACAGCAAAGTCAATGGGGGGGGAGGAGGCAGATTCACTTAACAACGGTGTTTTTCACTGAAGGACTGTGGCGATTCGCACAACTACTCGTGGCAAGGAAAGTCGTCAAACAGGGCAAAAGCTCCCTCGGCCCCTGCCTCACTTAGTGACAGAGGCTCCATTGTGGTCGTAAATCGAGGACTACCTGTAAAACTAGTGCAAGAGCAATTGAATTTTTTAAAAACAAAACAAAACACAATTTCGGAGCTTTTGTGAAACCTTTAGCGAGGTTTCCCAGCCCTGCAGGGCTCTGGGTCCCCCCCCCCCAGCTCCGTAGAGCCTCCAGCTCCTCTCAAGTCTACCTTGCCTCCCCCGCCGCCGGCCTACCTTGAAAGCCAGGGTGGTGGTACCGTGTTC
The DNA here is from genome assembly GCF_051295495.1 of Thamnophis sirtalis. Taxonomy (NCBI): domain Eukaryota; kingdom Metazoa; phylum Chordata; class Lepidosauria; order Squamata; family Natricidae; genus Thamnophis; species Thamnophis sirtalis. Next base: position 138,154,385 of record NW_028261384.1, on the reverse strand, counting down.
CAGCTCGATTTTGGCGTCGCCCGCTGTCAGCCCGGCGTAAGGGGCGGCCAACGCCAGGTCCCCGGACATCTTCGCCCCGCCGCGGGGGCCGAAAAAACCGGGCCCATTCGAGAGGAATTGCGGCTCCAACAGACTGGCCAACGCCATGTTAAGTGAGGGCAACTCACCGTGACTCAGGAAAGCCCTTGCGGCCTCCGGGCTATATAGACGCCGGACGCCATGTTGGGTGAGGGCAAGAGATCACGTCATGTCGCCAGAAAAACGCGACTGCGCCGGACTGAGTTGTTTTGGATAACAATGGGGGGACGCCATGTTGATGAGGACAAGGATTTTAGCTTCGGCGCCGGATTTAGCTGTTTGGGGTAACAAGGGGGAACGCCATGTTGGATGAGGGCAAGGATGAGCTTGGCAGGCTGGTTGGTCAGCCCCCAAAATAAGATAAATAAATAAAATAAATAAAATAAATAAAATAAATAAAATAAATAAAATAAATAAAATAAATAAAATAAATAAAATAAATAAAATAAATAAAATAAATAAAATAATAAAATAAAATAAATAATAAAATAAAATAAAATAAAACAAAACAAAAATAAAATAAAAATAAAATTAAAATAAAATAAAATAAAATAAAATAAAATAATAAAATAAAATAATAAAACAAAACAAAAATAAAATAAAATAAAATAAAATAAAAAATAAAATAAAATAAAATAAAATAATAATAAAATAAAATAATAATAAAATAAAATAAAATAATAAAATAAAATAAAATAAAATAAATAATACAATACAATACAATAAAACAAAACAAAATAAAATGATAAAATAAAATAATAAAATAATAAAATAATAAAATAATAAAATAAAATAAAATAAATAAATAATAAATAAAAATAAAATAAAATAATAAATAATAAAATAAAATAAAATAAAATAAAATAAATAAAATATAAAATAAAATAAAATGATAAAATAAAATAAAATAAAATAATAAAATAATATGATAGAATAGAATAGAATAGAATTTTTTATTAGCCAAGTGTGATTGGATAATAAATAATAAAATAACTAATAATAAATAATTAAATAAATAAGTAAATAAAGAAATAAAGCAAGTGATGCTTTATGAGAAGAAAAGAGGGGGGCAGACAGCTTTGGGGCTGGCGTGTTGGGAAGGGAGAAAAAAAGAAACATGGAATTTATTGTTGAACTTCAAATGTATTCCATGTCAGAGAAGTAAATAACCTCAAAGGGGTCAGTTTTGACTTTTGCAGGATGCCAGCTGTGCCACGCACAGAGGTTCTCCCGAGAAACTCACTGCCTCATGATGGCACGGAATGCAAACAGATTTACAAAGAGCAAATTGATCCTGTAACGTTCACACACAAGAGGCAGTTTGGGGTAGTCGTTAAAGCACTTGTGGTTAACTGGTTAAGAAGCCGGAGGCAAATGAGTTCTAGTCTTGCCTTGGGTACTGAGCCAGCTGGGTGATCTTGGGCGATGACAGAGATTAGATAGATAATAGATGGTGCATGGATAACAGACAGACAGACAGACAGACAGACAGAGATTAGATAGATAATAGATAACAGATGATAGATAGATAATGATAGATAGATAGATAGATAGATAGATAGATAGATAGACAGACAGATTAGATAGATAATAGGTAACAGATGATAGATAGATAATGATAGATAAACAGACAGACAGATGACAGAGATTAGATGGATAAATGCACGGATGGACAGACAGAGAGACTCAGATGACAGAGATTAGAGATAGATAAATAGATAGATAAGTAGATAGATAGATAGGTAGGTAGGTAGGTAGGCAGGCAGGCAGGCAGGCAGACAGAGACAGATGACCGAGATTACATAGGTATGTATGTATGTATGTATGTATGTAGGTAGGTAGGTAGGTAGGTAGGTAGGTAGGTAGGTAGGTAGGTAGGCAGGATGGATAGATAGACAGATAGACAGATTAGATAGACAAATGACAGAGATTAGGGAGGGTGGGAGACAGAGACAGACAGAGAGAGAGATGACAGTGGATGGATGGATGGATGGATGGATGGATGGATAGACAGAGACAGATACAGTGAGACAGAGAGAGCGAGAGACAGACAGACAGAGATTAGGTAGGTAGGTAGGTCAGTAGGCAGGCAGGCAGATGGATAATAGATAGATAGATAGATAGATAGATAGATAGATAGATAGATAGATAGATAGATAGATAGACAGACAGACAGACAGACAGACAGACAGACAGACAGAGACAGACAGACAGACAGACAGACAGACAGAGATTAGGTAGGTAGGTAGGTAGGTCAGTAGGCAGGCAGGCAGACGGATAATAGATAGATAGATAGATAGATAGATAGATAGATAGATAGATAGATAGATAGATAGATGATAGACAGACAGAGACAGAGACAGACACACACAGAGACAGACAGACAGACAGACAGACACAGAGAGACAGAGAGAAACTGCCTCCCTGCCTGCCTGCCTGATGGACGTATCCATCTATGCCCACTGTTCTCCTGTTGATGGTCGTTCTTTTACCCTTGGCTGTTTGTGATGTTTTGTATTGCTACCTGCATTTACATGCTTTTGTACAGTTTATTTTTACCGTAGTTTTTTTTTGTTTTTAACAAAGCGAAGCCACATCAGGCCAGGTTGGTCCTTGCCTGGATGGACCCCCCTCCGAGGACCTCCCCGCAACACCGCAGAAAAAAAGGAAATTCAATTCCGATTTTATATCCGTCGAAGGCTTTAGTGCTGTATTAATCGTTTCGCTTCCATGCTGATGTCCTGAACATTCTCCGTGGGAAGGTGTCTCTTAAGATTTGTGATCTCTCGTCTCGCGACTGAAAATAGCTATTTGTTCTCTCCTTTTGTTCCTGTTTATTCCCCTGTTACCTGGCCACCGTGTTCCTCTTTAATCTTCCTTAAAAAACGATCAAGAAACCAATGGCATTTGGCCCACGGAACGGGGAGGAATTAATCATCTCCAACTCCACTAAGATACCGTATTCCTAAAGGTTCCCCTTTAGGAATATGGTCCAGGTGTAGTCCTTCTTAAAGCATCACAGAATGAGGAGGGAAGGAAGGAGAGAAGGAGAGAAGAAAGGAGGGAAGGAAGGAGGGAATGTAGGAGAGAAGGAAGGGGGGAAGGAAGGAGGAAAGGAAGGGGGAAAGGAAGGAGAGAAGGAAAAAAGAAAGGAGGGAAGGAAGGAAGGAGGGAAGGAAGGAGAGAAGGAGAGAAGGAGGGAAGGGGGAAGGAGGGAGGGAAGGAAGGAGGGAGGGAAGGGGAGTAGGAGAGAAGAAACGAGGGAAGGAAAGAGGGAGGGAGGGAAGAAGAAGTAGGACCGTTGTAAGATAAGATGGATCTATGGGATGGTAAGAAAGCAATCTTCAAGTATATTGTCAACTGTAGGGAAAAATTGTTATAAATACATATTATTAATAACAGTTATGAGATCATATAATTGTGAATGTATATATGAAATTGATAAAATAAAAAATAATAAATAAATAAATAAAAAATTAAAAAAAGCATCACAGAATGGCAGGGTTGGAAGGGACCTCGGAGGTCTTCTAGTCCAACCCCCTGCTCAAGCTGGAGACTCTACATCCAAGAGTGAGATTCAGCCGGTTCGCATTGGTTTGACTGAACTGGTTACTGCAAGAACTGTCTGCCCCTCCCCCCCAGGGGTCTCCATGTGGCCTGTTCGCCCTGCCAGTTAAGTGCAGAGGCTCTGGGACGGCGAAAAACAGGCCTCCCGGAGGTCCAAAAATGGAGGCCCCGGGAGGCTGCTTCCGCCCTCTGGGAAAGCCTCCAGAGCCTGCGGAGAACAAAAACGGGCCTACTGGAAGTATCGGAAGTCTGAAAACGGGCCTGTCTCTGGCCCCCGGAGGGTCTCTGGAGCCTAACTTTTTTTCCCCCCACAAGGTGGGTCTGGAAGAACTAAAACAACCCCTTTCTACGTCTCTAACCTTATTTTGATTTTATTTTATTTTATTATATTTATATGCCGCCCTTTCCCCCCGAAGGGGACTCAGGGCGGCTCACAATTCAAATCAGGGAAGGGGGGTACAGACAGAAAATAAAAGACGAAACATAACAATACATAATTTAAAAACACACAACAGTCATACCATTCGAGACGGGGGCAACAGCTCTTTTTCTCTTTGAAGTTTTATATCAAAATATATTTTATTCTTTATGCTGTTTTCCACCTTCCCTTAATAGAATAGAATTAATAGAATCCGCCCCCCCCCGCAACGGACTGAGAATTAGCGTCTCCACTAGATAACTGATGATGAAGATGAACCTAAGTTAGTCAAGTCAACATAGCAAAACGGAGGAAAATCTTTTACTCAAACGTCCGCAAACCCCACCCCCCCAATCGGCATATCAAAGGACGAGGCCTGCAAACACAAATAAGAGTCCGTTACGGTTCACTGACAAAAGCGCGCCTGACAAAAGCGCGCCCGACTAAACCATGGTGACAAAACCGCGAGTTCTGAACCACGCCGACGAATGAGCGCTGAATCGCGCCGACAACAGCGCGCCGACAGAAGGGCGCTGTAAACCTAACCCTAACCCTAACCCTAACCCTAAAACTAACTCTAACCCTAACCCTAACCCTAAAACTAACCCTAACCCTAAAACTAACCCTAAAACTAACTCTAACCCTAACCCTAAACCTAATGCTAACGCTAACCCTAACCCTAACCCTAAAACTAACCCTAAAACTAACTCTAATCCTAATCCTAACCCTAACCCTAACCCTAACCCTAAACCTATCCCTAAGCCTAACTCTTACCTTAACTTAAATCACCCTTCTGCCGACGCGCTGTTGTAAATCGCCCTTCTGTTGATGCGCTGTTGTCGACGCGCTGTTGTCGGCGCGTTGATGACATCGCGGTTTTAGCGACACGGTTTTGTTGGCGCGTTTTTGTCAGGTCACGGTCTGTTACATTAGGTTTCCCAGCGGAACAGCACAAGAACAAGAACAAGCACCTATACGCACACATATGCAAACGCTCCTGAAGTGTCACCCTAAAATCATCCCGTAGGCACACTTTCACACCCCAGCCAAGCTCTCCCCCGCCGTGAAAATCTGTCGCCGTACCCCATTTTTCTCTGCACCTGCCCTTAAAGACAAACTGTTTGCTTTCGGGAATGAATATTTTCTCCCTTTTCTCAACGGATCTCGTTTTTTGATCTGCTTGCTGGCTCAACACCCCATCCCCACCCCCCGAGCTCGGGTTGGAACCCCAAATTCTTCTTCCGACAACCACGATTCCCAACATCTGGAATAAGCGTCACCACTTTCCCCAAGATCGCAGCGAAAAACATGCTCCGTTCTTGGAAGGGTTTGCCCTGGAGTTAAACTGCTCGAGAAGTAAATTAGAATAAATTCGGGAGAATCGCCACGGGATTTTGGAGTGCCAATGAAGTGTGTAAAGACTCCCAGATGTCTCCGGCTACTGGGAGACGCACCGTCTGTGGCACGCACACTTCTTTTCTTGCTCGCTCGCAGCACTTGTCAGACTCCTGTTTCCCAAACCTCTGGAAGGACAGACACGGGTGAGGTGGGATGGGGACAATTCAGCGTCGCCCCCCGGAGAGGACGCGCGTGGTTAGGAAAGACTGACAGCTGTTTAAGATAGCGTCGTTTCGGTGGCAGGCGAGGAAAGGGACAAAGCCAGGAATAACCTTGGAGAGAGGACAAAACCATTTTTAGGCAGGGAACGCGGGTGTCAGCCACAGGGAAGGTCAAACCTGAATTAAAGTGTTCACATTCCCCATCCGTTGCCCTGTCCTGTCCTCGCATTTCGAACCACATTGAATGCCGCGTGCAGCGAAGGTGATTTGGGTACCAAAACGCAGCTGTCGGTTGGCTCAAGAGAGATTGTCCTCCAAACAGCATCTCCGGCAGCCCCAAGAGTAAAAATCAAGTTGTTTCTCCGCTCCACTTTCAAAAGGGAGCCCATGACTTCAGCCGGGGGTGCCAATCAAAGTCACCCTTGGAACAAGAGAGAGATTACTTCCTCGTCTTTTGTGTTTTGTGTATCCCAAATGTTAGGGTCAAAAAAAAACCCCAAATGGTCTGAAGTCCCTTTTTTCAGCGCCGTCGTAATTCCGCACCGTCACTAAATGAACTGTTTGTGGAGCGGTGCAGTGGCCTAGAGGCGGAGCTCTCGGCTCACAAATCAGGAGGCTGTGGGTTCTATCCTAGGTAGAGGCTGATATTTCTCTCTCTCTCTCTGGGCACAATGAAAATATATCTGCTGAACAAAACTCTGGATTGGCAACAGGAAAGGCAGGCAGCCAGTAAATGCTCTGCTAATTCTATTCAGTTGCCCAGATTATGGGGTAGTTAAATGACGACGACGATGATGATGATGATGACTAAATGAACTGTTTGTAAGTGGATGACTCTGTACTGGGCCTTACTTACTAAGACTATCTGTTGCGGCTGCCAGCGGCCAGGGGAGCTGGCAGCAGATTCGGACAGTGAGGAGGTGGAGGAGGAACGTGGACAGTCCTGGAGTCTGAGGAAGGCTCTGTCGGAGGCAGACAGAGAGCCAGAGCCGTCTGCCAGTTATCAACTGCCTTCAGAGTCAGACATCAGTGAGGCAGAAGAACAGCTGGAGCCTGTTCCCAGTGTGGCAATGCACAGAGTTGCCAGACGAAGGGAACGGCTAAAGAACAGGGGTCGACTTGGAAGTAAGGCCACAGGTGGACGATGAATGGCCCCTCCCAGAGGAAATAAAAGAGGAGCGACAGGGGAGTGGAGTTTGCAGGAGACCATTAGTTCCCTTCATTGGTTCGGGACTCTCCGAGATTCCTTGCCAGGTTTTGCAGATATTGTCCTGTCAGCTCTCCAAGCCAGAGAAGGTCTGTGACTGTAAATCCTCCTTTGAAAGACTTTGCTGGGTGTGAATGAGCAGAATTCACAGTCAATTTTTTGTTGGGGCAAGGAGTTTGCTTCATGCTCTCGGGAAGTCTCAATCAGAACACCGTACTGTGAGATGAATTTTTTTGCCTCTCTTCCCACGCCGAATTCGAATCCAGCAGAAGACACACCATACCACACTTTAAGAAAACTTGAAGATGGGAGCTGTGATAGGCTGTGGCATCAAATTCCACCCCCTTTGGATGAAAACATCTCAATGTCCCCTTTAGAAAGAGAATTGAGCGCTTGACACGGGCCCAGACCTGCATTCTGAGGCGTGCAACCTAATGCGGTTTCTTCTCTCAAATCTTGCTCCGCGTCCCCGAGAAATATAATCCTTACCTCCTCCGCGTCACCCTCCCCTCTGCCTCCTCCAGTTGACCTGGGCCCTCCTCTCCGCATCCGAGCAAAGGGGCTCATCCTTTAAATGCTCTCCTCCCTTCTCTTTCTATTTTCTTTCCAAAATGGCTCTCCAGGACGTTGTCAGCGTGAGGGACCCTTCACAGGCGCCTCCCTGGGTTCAGCCGTCGCCCGGTGGGCCCGAGTTCCCCCATCCTTTCCTGCTGTCCCATGGCACCACCACGCTAGCCTTCCGCTGCAGCCACGGGGTGGTGGTGGCAGCAGACACACGCTCTTCCTGCGCGGGTCTGGTGTGCGATCCGGCGTCCCGCAAAGTCATCACGCTGCACCAACATCTTCTGGCAACCACATCGGGGACGTCGGCCGACTGTGCTACCTGGCTGCGGCTCCTGCGTTCTGCGCTCCGCCTGAGGCACCTTTCGGAAGGGCGGCAACTCAGCGTGGCCGGGGCAGCCAAGCTGCTCGCTCTCATGCTGCGGGGATGCGCCCACAAGGATCTCTGCGTGGCCACTTTGCTCTGCGGTTGGGATCACCACGGACCCGGCTTGTACTACGTCTACAGCGACGGGACCCGTTTCTCCGGGGACGTGTTGGCTGTGGGGTCCGGATCGACTTACGCCTACAGTGTGCTGGATGGCACCTATCGGTACGATCTACCCCGGGCGGAGGCGTTCTGGCTGGCTCGCCAAGCGGTGGCTCATGCTGCCCACCGAGACGCCTATTCCGGCGGCAATGTGGATCTCTACCACGTCCGGCCCAACGGGTGGGTCTGCGTGTCGCGGGAAGATCTGAGTCAGGTTTATCGGGGCTTGGAGTTCCACGATGAAGAGGACGGAGACGGCAGAAAGGATGCCCACGAAGAGACCAACTAGCACCCATCTTTCCTGCGGGCTGGACTGGAAGACCTCCAAGGTGCCTCCCAACTGTTATTCTATAACCCTTTAGCAGCAACCACACAATCTATTTTGATTTTAAAAAATCCATTGTTCTCTACGATTTTGAGCATGGAAAATGCCATGGATTGGTTGTTCGGTAGGGAAGGGAACCTGGGTGCGAAATAAACCAGCTTGAGCAATATCAGCCTGGCTTCTTTTGTTCGGCTCCAGATCAAAGTGGGATCTCTTTCAAGGAATCGCGGGGTCTCCAAAAATGAAACCATTACCCGACATGGAGGGGAATCAACACAAGCTCACTGGCTTGAGCCGACGTAAGCCAGCATGAACCTCACATAAGCTAGTCAATGTCGGAAAGGAACAGATGGCCACGTCGCATCCGTTAGAGGAAGCCGGAGGCCAGTATAAACCAGGATAGAGGATAGGCCACGCTGGTTCCGAGTCTTGCCATAAGCAAAGGAAACTCGGGGGGAGGGGGGGAAACAGACGGACGAGATCAGTTAGCCAAACTGGGTTACGGGACAAGCAACTCAATTCCCTCCGAATGCTGGTTGGGAGAGGAGGCTGGGCTCACGAGGTCCTCACTTTGTGTGAATCGGGGATCTTTAGATGCCCTCCGACGGGAGCAAAGATGTGGGATGTTGCCATTCCCAAACACAAGCTGGCCAACCAGCAAGGTTAGATTCACACACTCAATGCCGACCCAGGTTAGTTAGCTAGTGAGTTTATTTTGGAATCTTGCACGAACTCAGACTGAAAGCACGGTGTCTTGCACAAATCCTGCAAAGGTGACAAAACGGAAGCCAGCCGGCCTGCCCTCCGCTTCTTCGGGGCGTGAAAGGGGGGCAATGGATCCCCCAACTGGGGGGGGGGGTGTCTGCTCCCACGCTGGGTCTCCAGGACTGCAAAGAAGGGAGGGAAGAGCTAGGAAGAGACCCCCCCTCAGGGGAGGGCCTGCCTTATTTTTTGGGGGGGGGAGGGAGTGGTGGAAAGAAAAGGATGCTGTCCGTCCCCCCCCCACCCCCAGTGGTTGTGATGGGCTGGGCTCGGAGTGTGTGTGTGGGGTGTCTAAGCAGGCCAGCCTGGAGCTGATTGCTATTCCGGGTGCGCGCTGCGTTTCAAGGCTGGCGCGCCACGGTCTGTCACTATCTTAATTGGCATCTCTCGTGCACAGCTAGGCTGGCATTTTTTTAGAAGGGGGTGATGGCGGCTCGGCTGCCAACCTGCCTGGCTTTCTCTTTAGTCCGCCACTCTCTACCCCCGTGTCGTGTGGCCCCCCTCTCCCTTCTGCTCACCTCTGGCTGGCTTTATAGCTCTCCTTCCTTCCTTCCTTCCTTCCTTCCTTCCTTCCTTCCTTCCTTCCTTCCTTTTTCTTTCTTTCCCTCTCTTCTTTCCTTCCTTCCTTCTGTCCTATTTCTTCTTTCCTTTTCTCTTTCTCTTTCCTTTTTCTATCTTCCTTTCCTTTCTTCATCATTTCCTTTCCTTTTTCTGTCTTCCTTTCCTTTTTCTTTTCTTTTTTCTATCTTCCTTTCTCTTTCTTCATCCTTTCCTTTTTCTGTCTTCCTTTCCTTTTTCTATCTTCTTACCTTTTTCTATCTTCCTTTTCTTGCCCTGGCTTCCTTTCCTTTTTCTCTCTTTCTTTCCTTTTTCTTTTCTTTTTTCTATCTTCCTTTCCTTTCTCTTTCTTCATACTTTCCTTTCTTTTTTCTGTATTCCTTTCCTTTCCTTTTTTCTCCCTTTCCTTTTTCTCCTCCTTTCCTTTTTCTATTTTCTATCTTCCTTTCCTTTTTCTCTCTTCCTTTCCTTTCCTTTTTTCTCTCTTTCCTTTTTTCTTCTCCTTTCCTTTTTCTATTTTCTATCTTCCTTTCCTTTCCTTTTTCTACTTTCCTTTCCTTTTTTCTATCTTCCTTTCTTTTCTCTTTCTTCATCCTTTCCTTTCCTTTTTCTCTCTTTCTTTCCTTTCCTTTTTTCTCCTCCATTCCTTTTTCTACTTTCTATCTTCCTTCCCTTCGTTTCCTTCCCTTCCTTTCCCTTCCCCTTCCTGTCTTTTCCTTTCCTTCCTTTCCTATTCTTTCCCTTTTCTATCTTCTTACCTTTTTCTATCTTCCTTTCCCTGTCTTCCTTTCCTTTTTCTATCTTTTTCTTTCCTTTTTTCTCTCCCTTTCCTTTTTTCTATCTTCCTTTCCTTTCCATCTTTCTTCCCTTCCGTTCCCCTTTTCTCTCTGTCTACCCCCCCATCAAACCCCACCCGCCGCATCTTAAATTACGCCTCTCCCCCCCTCGGGACAAGGGGGCGTATGCGCCAGACGCAGGAGCTGTCAATCAACGCTGCGGATCGGCGGGGGGTCGATCCATTAGCTGACGTGGCGGAGAGGGGAAGGCAATTATCGGCTTTTTGGACCGCTTCACCTGGAGGCGGAAGAAGGGGGGGAGCGCAGAGCAAATGAGGCCAGACGGAGGGACGGGGAGGAGGGGAGGCAGGGCAGAAAAGCGAGCCAGTTGGCTTTTTTTTAGGCCATGGATGGGAGACCACGAGGAGATCCCAGGGATGGAGAAAAACCTGGACAAGGAAGAAGCGAGCTGGCTGGGATTTTTTTAAATATATTTAAGCCAAGGATGAGAGACCACAAGGAGATCCCAGGGATGTAGGCAGGTGGGGACAGGGAAACAGTGAGCTGGCTGGCCAGGGATGGGAGCCCACAAGGGGTAGGAAGATCTGGCAAGCTGCCCTCAAGCTTTCCCTCCCTCCCCACCCTCTCTCTCTCACACACACACCAAAAAAGAAAATCTCCAGGAAGGGAGGAAGGGAGGATGGAAGGGAAAGGGAGGGAGGGAGGAAAGGGAGGGAGAGAAAAGAGGGGGGGAGGAAGGAAATGGAGGAAGGAAGGAAATGGAGGAAGAAAGGAAGGACAGGGAGGAGAGGGAGGGAGGAAATGGAGGGAGGAAGGACAGGGAGGGAGAGAGGGAGGGAGGAAGATAGGAAGGAAAGAAGATAGGGAGGGAGGAAAGTGAGGAAGGAAAGAAGGAGAAGGAAGAGAGGGTGGGAGGGAGGAAGATAGGAAAGAAAGGGAGGGGGGAAGGAAGGAAGGAAAGGGAGGGAGGAGAGGGAGGAAGGAAGGAAGGAAAGGGAGGGAGGAAAGAGAGGGCGGAGAGGGAGGAAAGAAAGAGGGAGGGAGGAAAGGGAGGGAGAGAGAGAGGGATGGAAGGAAAGGGAGGGAGGGAGAGAGGAGAAGGGGAGGAAGGAAATGGAGGAAGGAAGGACACGAAGGAGAGGAGAGAGGAAGAATGGAGGAAGGAAGGAGAAATGGAGGAAGGAAGGACAGGAAGGGAGGAAAGGGAGGAAGATAGGAAGGAAGGAAAGAATAGAAGGAGGGGAGGAGGGAAGAAGGAAGGTGAGGAGGAGAAGCAGGAAAGAAGGAGGAGGGAAGGAGGGAGGGAGGAAGGAAGGAAGGACAGGGAGGGAGGGAAGGAAGAAAGGAAGCCAAGCTTGTTCCAGCTTGCTGTCCAGAGACAAAGCCGATCCCTGGATCCCGGTCCTTTCTGACCCGGGAATCGGGCCCAAAGCACCAGAATTGACAGGGCTATTAAAGCCAGAGAGCCAAGGAGGATGCCCCGTGGGAATGCCACTCCCTGGGACTCTTCCCCCCCCACCTCCCCGTCCACTTCCACCGCAGGCAGGGAAAGTCTGCATTAATATGCTGGCAAAGAGAAGGAGCCCCGCCCTCCTCATTTGCATCTAAATTAAAACTACAGACAAAGCCGCCAGCCGCCGGGTAGCTACAAAAGCCATCGCAATGCCAGCCTTTCCAATCCGACCCCCCCCCCTAAAAAAACCAGGCCTGCTTATATACCCCCCAGATAAGCTTCCCTCCACCCCCCACCCCCCAATTCTTGCAATCCATGCACCCCCCCTCCCACTGGAGCTGCCTGCAGGGGATTAAAGCAGTATACTGGCCTCCCTACGACGGCTACTCCCCAGAATCAAATTGTAAACGGTCAATAAAATGAACGTATATTTGCACGTTAGTGTTGATTTTTTTAAAAAAATGCCGTCGAAATGCAATCAATACGTTGCTGCGTTTGATAGGATAAGGGACGCGGCGGCTCAGTGGCTTAAGACGCTGAGCTTGTCGATCAGAAAGGTCAGCAGCTCGATGGCTCGAATCCCCAGCGCCACGTAACGGAGTGAGCTCCCGTGACTTGTCCCAGCGTCTGCCAACCTAGCCGTTCGAAAGCACGTAAAAAAAAAAAATGCAAGTAGAAAAATAGGAACCACCTTTCCGTGCGCCTTCGGCGTTGAGTCACGCCGGCCACGTGACCACGGAGACGTCTTTGGACAGCGCTGGCTCTTCGGCTTCGAAACGGAGATGAGCCCCGCCCCCTAGAGTCGGGAACAACTAGCAGATATGTGCGATGGGAGCCTTTACTTTTACCAGTTGAATATCTATGGAGAGTAGATATTCTGTTTTGCAGCTACTCAGATTGTTGGCCGAGCAGGGACAAAAACAGCCAGGGAAATAATTGAAGCGTGGGAAACTGCTCTTCGTTGATCAACCGGCTTATCGAGTACTTAGCATCCACAACAAACAACAGCCATCAACACCCAATCAAATAACTAAAAAGCCACATGACCACGGAGACATCTTCGGACAGCGCTAGCTCTTCGGCTTTGAAACGGAGATGAGCACCGCCCCCTAGAGCCGGGAACGGCTAGCAGAGATGTGCGAGGAGAACCTTTACCTTTATTAATTTTAAAAAAATTGCCGTAGAATGTAATAAATACGCGGCTGTGTTTCTCTGATACCCTGTGCATTGAAGGGGTCACATACACAGATTAGTATGCTCGTGGGGCATATGCGCTAAAACCGCCCTGCTCCTTTCTGAGATCCAAATTCAGACCCTTGGCAATGGGCTCGGATTTACGACGATTGCAGCGTCCAAGCATCACATCATCCCCTGTTGCAACTGTCGAAAGAAATGTCCTTTTGGGTTCAGCTCCAAGTGGGGAAAAAGACACTGGAGACATGGAGGCTGCTTGGAAAGATGGTTTATTGTTGGACAGGGCCACATGGCTTGAGCTCCGGAACAGAAAAGGTGATCACATGCTTCAATGTTGGTGGAGAAGAAGAGAAGGGCTGAGGGAGGGGCTTGCTGGGCTTTTTATACCCTGCTTAGTCCCACCTCTCTGTTTCCTGTTCCTGTGTAAGAAATGTATTCTGATTGGTTGTCAGACTCCCATGGGGCCATGCAGGGGCTACTCTGTAGGCTGTTTTTGAATCCATAGATGAGTTCTCAGATGCCATGTGGAGAGTTGAGTAATATCCCCCCTACAGCTGCAGTGGGGAAGTCTTTGTTATGTAAAGTGGCCTTCTCAATGGCCTATTGACAAAGTGTGGATGGGCAGGAAGCTACAGGCAACTATTCTGTCTTTTCAAACATGTTTCTTTCTTTTCACATCCAGAGAAATATTCTGCCTTTTCAATATTTCCTAGGATATTTCATTTTTCTGGGAGAGGGCTGGATGATAATTTCCCACATGGTGGAAGCCAGAATCCTTGAACATCCAGCTCCCTAACTTTTCAACCGGAACTCAAGAACCGAGGCAAGAAAAATGAAGCTAAGCTCTCTTCACAAATGTCTCACTTGGCCACAGAAATGTTTGGGCTCAAATTGTGGTCGTAAGTCGAGCCGTAATATAGGGAGCCACCTTTGTGTGTGTGTGTGGGGGGGAAAGTAATGTGGGAAGTTATCATCCAGCCCTCTTCCAGAAAAATGAAATATCCTAGGAAATATTGAAAAGGCAGAATATTTCTCTGGATGTGAAAAGAAAGAAACATGCTTTAAAAGACAGAATAGTGGCCTGTAGCTTCCTGCCCATCCACACTTTGTCAATAGGCCATTGAGAAGGCCAGGCTGGCCCACTTTACATAACAAAGACTTCCCCACTGCAGCTGTAGGGGGAAGGGATATTACTCATCTCTCCACATGGCATCTGAGAACTCATCTATGGATTCAAAACACAGCCTAGAGAGTAGCCCCCTGCATGGCCCCGTGGGAGTCTGACAACCAATCAGAATACATTTCTTACACAGGAACAGGAAGCAGAGAGGTGGGACTAAGCAGGGTATAAAAAGCCTAGCAAGCCCCTCCCTCAGCCCCTTCTCTTCTTCTCCACCAACATTGAAGCATGTGATCCACCTTTTCTGTTCAGGGCTCAAGCCATGTGGTTCTGTCCAACAATAAACCATCTTTCCAAGCAGCCTCCATGTCTCCAGTGTCTTTTCCCCCACTTGGAGCTGAACCCAGAAGGACATTTCTTTCAACAGTAATGGCATTTGATGTCCCTTCGGCACTGCGTCGCGCCAAGAAATTCCACTCTAGATAATCCTGTGTCTGCCAGGTTCCTATTGCCAAAAAACCCTATTTAGACAGGAATTAGGGGGAACGCAGCTCATGTGTGAATGAGGTGTCTTCGGGTCGATTGGGGTAGTGAACAACCGCTGTTGGGAGGGCGCCCGGTCGTGATTGCCGCCTCCGAGCGGACGGCAAAAAGGGCATTTTTCTGGCTGATCAGCAGGCCGTGGGACACTGATAAGGCCAAAGTAAAATTGTAAATTGTAAATTTAATGAATCTATCTACCTATCTATCTATCTACCTAGCTATCTACAGTATCTATCTATCTATCTATCTATCTATCATCTATCTATCTATCTATCTATCTATCTATTATCTATCTATCTATCTTTTATCTATCTACTATCTATCTATCTATCTTCTATCTATCTACTATCTATCTTCTATCTATCTATCTATCTATCTATCTATCTATCTATCTATCTATCTATCTATCTATCTTCTATCTATCTATATCTATCTATCTATCTATCTATCTATCTATCTTCTATCTATCTATCTATCTATCTATCTATCTATCTATCTATCTATCTATCTATCTATCATCTATCTATCTATCTATTTTCTATCATCTATCTATCGATCTATCTTTTATCTATCTACTATATCTTCTATCTATCTATCTATCTATCTATCTATCTATCTATCTATCTATCTATCTTCTATCTATCTATCTATCTGTCATCTATCTATCTATCTATCTACTATCTATCTATCATCTATCGATCTATCTTTTATCTATCTACTATCTATCTATCTTCTATCTATCTATCTTCTATCTATCTATCTATCTATCTATCTATCTATCTTCTATCATCTATCTATCGATCTATCTTTTATCTATCTACTATCTATCTTCTATCTATCTATCTATCTATCTTCTATCTATCTATCTATCTATCTATCTATCTATCTATCAATCATCTATCTATCTATCTATCTATCTATCTATCTATCTATCTTCTATCTATCTATCATCTATCGATCTATCTTTTATCTATCTACTATCTATCTA
>NW_028261384.1:138088098-138133098 GCF_051295495.1 Thamnophis sirtalis | reverse complement strand
AGTCTTTAAGAAGATGTTGGATAGCCATTTGTCTGGAACGGTATAGGGTTTCCTGCCTAGGCAGGGGGTTGGACTAGAAGACCTCCAAGGTCCCTTCCAACTCTGCTGTTGTATTATTGTATTGTATTGATAGAGACAGACTTGAAAAGAGGAGAAGATTTGAAAAAAAGAAGAGAAATCGGAGTAGTCTCCTATTACTCTCTGCTTCAGCCGGTTCGGATCGGTTTGGGCTAACTGGTAGTGGCAACCACCCGCCCCGGCACTATGCTGTCCTATTTAGCCACATTTTCTAAGCTGCATGCATGCTTGCAAGCTGCGGGCCCGAGCAAAACACACGCACGGAAGACGTGTGTGGTGCTCACATTTTCAGTGCGCGACGAGCCGGTGGTAACATTATGTCAAACGCACCTCTGCTCTGCTTGCAACTATTCATTTAGTTACCATTCAGAGTTACAAGGGCATTGAAAAGAATGACATGACCACTGTTCACACTTATGACCATTGCAGCATCCCCACAGTCAGAAAAACCGTGGCATGACAAAACCGCGCTCGACTAAACTGCGCCCGATTAAACCGCGTCGCTGACGTCATCAACAGGGCGACAACAGCGAGCGCGGAGAAAGAAGGGCGCTTTAAATAGCGCTTTGAAAGCAAGCCGATTCAAGTTAAGGTAAGGGTTAGGTTTAGGGTTAGGTTTAGGGTTAGGTTAAGGGTTAGGGTTAGGTTAAGGTTTAGGGTTAGGTTAAGGGTTAGGATTAGGTTTAGCGTTAGGTTAAGGGTTAGGTTTAGGGTTAGGTTTAGGGTTAGGTTAAGGGTTAGGTTTAGGGTTAGGTTTAGGGTTAGGTTAAGGGTTAGGTTTAGGGTTAGGTTTAGGATTAGGTTTAGGGGGGTTAGGTTTAGGTTTAGGGGTTAATTTTAGGTTTAGCGTTTACAGTGTGCTTTTTTCTCCGCATTGTTGTCGCGCTGTGATGACGTCAGCTACGCGGTTTCGTCGAGCGCCCTTTAGTCGAACGCGGTTTTGTGGTGGAACCAGAAAAACAAGATTCGGACGCTTGGCAAGTGACTCACACTTAGGACGGTTACGGTGTCCCGGGGTTGTGTGATCCCCTTTTGCGACTTTCGGTGGAGGCACGTCGACGGGGAAGCCAGATTTACTTAACAACGGTCTTACTCGCTTAACAGTGCAGGGGTTCGCGTCACAGTTGTGGCAAGCAAGGTTATAAAATGGGGCAAAATGCACTTAACAGCGTCACAAGTGAAAATGTTGGTGCCGAATTGTAGTCGTAAGTAAAGGACTGCTTGTATTTAACTACTTTTGACCCACCAAGGACCAAAATGTTTTTTTCTTCTTCTAATTCTTACTGGTCATTAACCAAATCTATCTATATCTATATCTATATCATCTATATCTATATCTATATCTATATCTATATCTATATCTATATCTATATCTATATCTATATCTATATCTATATCTATATCTATCTATATCTATCTATCTATCTATCTATCTATCTATCTATCTATCTATCTATCTATCTATCTATCTATCTATCTATCTATCTATCTATCTATCTATCTATCTATCATCAGCCAAGTACTACTCACTCATCACAAAATCTCTAGAACCGTAAAGCCTAAAACCTGAAATCTGGTTCCTCTTGGCTTCTAGGTACTCGCTGAGAAAAGATTTTTCAAAATGACCTTCGGATCATTAGTATTTCTTATACAGTAATTAACGCGCTCTGATGCTAAGGAGTTCTACTCCCCCTCCCCACCTGAAAAGAACTCTGTTCCAACTGCCAGTTGCCTCACATTCCGTTACCTCAGTTCAAACTGGCAGACGTTCCACTCCTTCACTCAGGAGCGGTCTGCGGCTCCTTAGAGTACTAAACGTCAGTACCTCACCAAAATGTCTACGCCTTCCACCTATGGAAGTGCTTCTGGATTCAAAGGGGCGGGAGCGATATTCCTTTATGGGTTTCAATCACTGACCACCACTGAGCCAACGGATTGAAGCGGATTTCTCCTGCATTGCCCGATCACATAGTTTCACCGCAAAGCACGGATACCCAGCTAGTAAAGAAATAAATTTCAAGTTCAATTTTTTAAAATCATTTTTTCCCCTAATTCTTATCCGGAAGCTTCTTTTTTTCGTTGTTGGTTATTTACAGTTAAGAGTTTGGGGGAAATTGGGCCTATTTTCCTCCCTTCCTCTTTTCTCTGCGTGGAGAAATAGATTGAATTGGTCGAAGAGATCATGAAGCCAAGTAGGGCTGGGAACGATGGGAGCTAGCGAAGGGTATTTCCTTAGTATGAATATTACGAAATACAGGTAGTTCTCCCCTTACAAGCATTGGTGTTCGCGACCGTTTAGAGTTACCATGGCACCGGAAAAAAGGGGTATGCAACCAGTCCTCGCAGTTACGACTATCCCACCGTTCCCCACCGTCACTTGATTCCTCGGCAACAGGCACAACCTCTTTATAATGTTTGCATTGTCCTGGGGTCGCGTAAGCTCCATTTGTGACCGTCCCCGCTGGCTTCCGGCCAACGAAATTAACGGGGAAAGGGAGATTTATTTAGCGACTGTGCGATTCACTTAACGACCGGGCTGATTGGCTTTAAGAGACGAGGCAAATAAAATGGGTGAAACCGTTGACAGCTGAGTGAACCGCCTCGCTTTACCATGGAAATTCTGAACCCAATTGTCACCGTACGTCGGGGACTTCCCCGTATCGTGCGCTACGGAAGTTTTTATTTTTTATTTTTTATTTTTGCTTTAAACCAAATTCGGCAGCTTTGAGTGGAAAAGTTCTTTCAATTTCAAAGCCTAAAAAAAAATGTTCTTTTTTTCCCTCCTCTTGCCTATCCGTTTTAATCAATTCCTTCTGCTTGCAATTATAAAAGTCCTTGAGGGACTAGTGTATTAGAAACCACTTATGTCCACTTTCTGGGAATTTCTACCGCCTGATCAAATAAAAATGCTTCCTCCAATTAGTTATGTCAGTGACAGATGTCTTCTGTGAAAGGGGGAATCTCCAGAAAATGCAGCCAAGAAGAATGAGTTTTGGACGGCAGCTGTGGTTTTGGGAATAATCCCCTTTTCTTCTTAAAAGAGAGAGAGAGAGAGAAAAGAGTTTATTCCACGTGTATAAATCAGAGAGACAGATTTAAACTTAACGAACTGATTGCAGTTAGCTGGATTTTCATTGATCTCTAGATCAGGGGCATCAAAATTGATTTCATTGAGGGCCACATCAGGCTTCTGTTTGCCCTCAGGGAGCCTGGGGGGGGGGCGTGGCCAGTCCTCGACTTACAACCGCAATTGTGTCTGTTAGGGGTATCTCCGTTGGGAGACAGAAAGTAGTACAGCAGAATGTACAGCTAGAGAGAGAGAATGTTGCTAGTAGAAACACACGAATAGAGTTTCAGACACTGCTAGTAAAAACAAGGAGCTTTACTACTGATAATTGCTTCACAAGCAGTGATAGTAGATAGTAGATATTAGTCCAAACATTTATGTCACCAAGTGAGATATGTGCTAAGCGAGCCCTGCCCCATTTTACACCCTTGCTCGCCACGTTGGTGAAGTGAATCCCTGCGGTTCTTTAAATTAGTCCCCCCCGGTCGTTAAGTGAATCCGGTGTCCCTCCATGGACTTCAGGAGGTCGCAAAAAGGATCACTCACCCCAGGGAAACACCGCGACTGTCATAAATTCGAGTCGATTTATCCAGCACCCGAATGTAAATCACGATGCTGTTTATGGTCGTAAGTGTGAAAAAGTCCCTTTTTTCCAGGGCCGTTGTAACTTGGAACGGTCACTAAGCAAAGGCTGGGCTACCTGGGCTTGTTATTTTCTTTTCTGTCTTATCACCAATCTTCCGTTTAACATAATCGCTTGCAGGGTGGAGTCTGGGCAACTGAATGGTGCTAGCAGAGTGTTTCCTGGCCGGATGCCTTTCCTGACACCAGTACAGAGTTTTGTTCGGCAGATACATTCTCATTGTGCCCAGAGAGAGACATATCTGCCTCTGCCTAGGATTATACTTTGATAAATGAATTGATCCATTTTTAAAACCGCGAATAAAAACAAGCCAGCATCCTGACTCGCGCACACAACTCACCGTGGCCTTCATTTATTTTATTTTATTTTATTTAGAAAATAAATCGTTTGTTACGAAATTATAACATGGATGTTCCCACCTGACACCGATTTCGCCTGAACTCCTTAAGATTGTAGAACAATAGTCTGGAGACGCAGCGTTTTCGCCCCTTCTCCCTTTGGTGTCAGAAAGGAGGAGGGCGTCCCCCAAAATCCATGTTTTTTTTTAAGTTCTTCCACGGGGGGCTGCAAACACCACCGGTAGAATCGAAGAGACCCAACGGTGATTTGTTCCTGCGGTCAGGGTTTGGGAGATGCACTTTGAATGATAGAGGTCGATCCATGCTGGCAAGACTGGATAAGTATAGGATCCAGGAAGGGAAGGGTGGGGTGGGGTCTGGAACCAAAGGGATTTGGGAGGGGGAAAGATGAATGCATAGAATATTTTAGAGAGGAATTGGGGAGGAGGAGGAGGGGAGGACGGACAACGTAAGAAACACAGCACAAATCGTGTCAAAAAATGAAAAGGGGATAGGACGGGACGAGAAAGGTAGCCGAGACAGCAGGGAGTGGGGGGGGAGAGAGGAAGACGAGACAAGAAAACGAGGATAAAGCGAGTGGTGGGCAGAGAAGGATGAGAAGCCAGAATGATGCAGGAAAGGAAAGAGAAAAGAGAGAAGGGAGAGGAGAGGAAGATAGAAAAAGGAAAGGAAGGGAAGGATGATAGGAAAAGGAATGGAAAGGGGAAAGGAAAGGAAGAAAGAAAAAGGAAAGGAAAAGAAAGGAAGGAAAAGAGAAAGGGAAGGAAGGGAAGGAAAGAAAGGAAAAGGAAAAGGAAGGAAGGAAAGGAAAGGAAGATAGAAAAGGAAAGGAATGCGATAGAAAAGGAAAGGAAGGAAAAGGAAAGGAAGGGAAGGATGATAGGAAAAGGAATGGAAAGGGGAAAGGAAAGGAAGAAAGAAAAAGGAAAGGAAAAGAAAGGAAGGAAGGAAAAGAGAAAGGGAAGGAAGGGAAGAAAGGAAAAGGAAAAGGAAGGAAGGAAAGGAAGATAGAAAAGGAAAGGAATGCGATAGAAAAGGAAAGGAAGGAAAAGGAAAGGAAGATAGAAAAAGGAAAGAATAGGAAAGGAAGGGAAGGAAAAGAAAAGAGAAAGGAAGGGAAGGGAAGGGAAGGGAAGGAAGACAGAATAAGGAAAGGAAGATAGAAAAAGGAAGGGAAGGGAAAGAAAGGAGGAAAAGAAAAGGATATACAGACATAAGAAATGGAAAGAAAAACATTGGTGGTTGACAAACACAGCAAAACAAGAGGAGGTCAAGAGGAAGGATTTGGGAATCCATGAGACGATGGAGCTTGTCATGGACAAATCCAGAACTGAGAACGAGGAAGCTGGTGGACGGAACGGAGAACAAGCAACCGAAAACAGAGGAAGGGGTTCGAGGTCCACGCTCTTCCACGGAGGCATTGGGCCCACAAGGGCTCAGGTTGGAGGAGGACCCTCTGGTGCCCCATACAGCTCGGCCAGCGTTCGGAAGAGGGGCCCCCATTCTTCCAGATACTCGTACCCGCCGGCATCGCTGTCCCCGGCGCAGGAAGAGCCGGGGGAGCTGAGAGACCCGGCGGAAGAGCCCTGGCCTTCGTAGCCGTACACCTGGATGGAGTCGTACGGAGGCACGGAAGGATCGGCGTCCACCTCGCTCAAGCGGGCTGTCAGAAAACTGGCCACGTCGTGAGGCTGCGGTGGTACCCGGGTGGACAGGGACGGCGGGAAGTGTGGACGGGGCAGGACGTCCCGCCGGAGGAGGCGCCGTTGCTGCGAGGGTGGAGGGGCAGCGTCCGGGTTCTGCAGGGCGGCCATGTCGAAGGCCTCGGTGTCTTCTTCTCCGCCGCCTTCATCGTCATACGTGATGATGTTCTCACGGACGTCTTCCTCCTCAAAGGGCAGCAATGCAGCCTGTTTCTGCCTCCGGAGGGCGACAAAGAGCAGGACCAGGGCTACAGGTGAGTGGGAAGTTGGTGCATTGGTGAAGTCGGATGGACCAACAGGAGGAGAAGATGAGATGTTAATCACAATAACAACCCATTGCAAACACCCTGCGTTACTTCTTTCTGCATGTAATGGTATGTGGGAATGGCCTTGGGAGACAGGGAGAAGAGGCACAGACAAGGGGACAGCCGGATAAAAGGTAGCTGAGCCTGCAGCTGTATAGCAGGACAATTGGCTCTGAAGACACCCTCCCTAGTTTCATGGGCTGTAAAGGCGACGGGGGAAGCACAGCGGACAAGTGAATTCTACATTAATTTAAGGTTATATTAACAGAGGGCGGTGGTGGCTCAGTGGTTAAGACACTCGGCGTGTTGGCTGGAAAGCCAGCTGCCCAGGTTTGAGTCCCAACCTCCATGCGACAGGGTGAGTTCCCGTCCTCACCCCAGCAATCCAACAGCTGGAAAGCTCACAAATGCAAGGAGATAAATAGGTACCACCTCGGTGAGAAAGTAATAGCACTCTGCGACGTCATGCTGGCCACGTGACGGTGAAAATGTCTTCGGACGGCGCTGGCTCAACGGCCTTGAAACTGAGGTGAACACTGCCCCCTATAGTCGGCAACAACTAATGGAATAAAATCTGTACGAACACTTTTATCTACTTTACCTGGAACATTGCAAGTTTGAAGGGTCATTTCTCCCATCCTCTTGTCCCCTTCACAGCCCATGAGACTTGGGAGGGTCCCTCCTGAGAGCCTTCCCCTGTCGTCATTCCTTCAGGAGTCTCAGCTGCCTCTTATCTGACTCTTCCTTAGTTTGCAGCTCTTCCTCCTGTTTCCCAAGGTCGCTTGCACATACCATTGTTGTTCTGACCCAGCTCTCCAAACACAACATATCCTCTGACATGAACTCAAAAGATTCCTTTATTAGGAATGCCGGCAGCCGCGGCAAAACGTTTCTCTCACGAGTCCGTCCATCCATCCGTCCGTTAGATGAATAGTTATCGGCCACACCTATTCCTCTCTACCCCCTGCCTTTTATCCCCAGGGGTCCCGTTAAGCAGTGATGGCTCTTCCTTCCCCAAGATCAGCCCATAGATTTCCACTGCCCTCCTCTCCTCTGCCTTCCACGCATCCGGACGTCAGGCACTGGACAGCTGTTCCTCCTCTTCCTCATCAACCACCTCCAGACCTGGGGGCTGTTGACTCTCTATCTGAGGACTGACAGAAGGCCCAGGATCTATCTCTGTCTCTGTCTCTGTCTCTCTCTGCAGCTCCATTCCCTCTCCCCCCTCGCCCGGAGCTCCCAGGTTGCCCTGATACTGACCCTGACTCCCACACCCCCTCCTCATGTGATTCGGCTGCTGGAGGGGCCAGAGGCTGACAGGTCACAACAACTGTACACCCTCCTGGAGAAATCCAGCACAACTAGCCAAACGTTCCCCAAGGTTCAGTGACTTTTCTCCCCACTGCCATGTTGATGCCCCACCTTATATTGTCAAGTCACTTAATGCGTCTTATCTTCTCCATGAGTTCTCCGTAGAGTAGCCTCAACCCTTCCCTGGCTGAAATTCCCATAATACAGGTAGTCCTCGACTTACAACCATTCATTTAGCGACTGATCGAAATGGCTACGGCACCAAAAAAAAGTGACTTCTGACTGGTTTTCACGCGACCCGTTGTAGCATCCTCTGGTCGCGTGACCAATAATAGCGATAGACTTATATACCGCTTCACAGTACTTTACAGCCCTCTCTAAGCGGTTTACAGAGTCGGCCTCTTGGCCCCAACAATCTGGGTCCTCATTTTACCGACCTCGGAAGGACAGAAGGCTGAGTCCACCTTGAGCCGGTCAGGATCGAACTGCCGAATTGTTGGCAGCCGGCAGTCAGCAGACGGAGCTTGCAATACTGCGTTCTAACCACTGCGCCCCCTTGTCAATTGGCATGTATTTATGACAGTTGCACTGTCCTGGGGTCATGGGATCAGTTCTTGTAACCTTCCCAGCTGGCTTTCTGATGAGCAAAGACAACCAGGGGTGGGGGGAGCCAGATTCATTTAACAGCCGTATGAGTCCGTTAACAACCGTGGCAATTCACGGACACAATTCACGTGGCAACGGTCATGCGTAGCAGTGGTTTTGTTTTGAGCCCCATGGTGATCGTAAGTTGAGGGCCACCTGTACTGTCCTTCTTTCTCTGCCCACCCGTACCATCGGCATGCCAACTCCAAGTCTCACCAAGTAGGGTACCAACGCAGGCGAGGATAGCCAACAAAGCCCCCGTGCTGAGGCCGGCAGGAGATCCGAGGGCCTCAGGACCACAGGTCTGCATGGCCCCGTCTCGCCGACACCGGCAGATGCTGACTGTCAGAGTTGGAGAGCCCGTGCGAGTGGGGGAACCACCGTCTACTAGTTCTAGGGGCACAAGCAAAAATCCACCTTGGGGAGGCAAACGGGTGGCCCGGAGCAACAAGGAGGCCGAATTGTCTGGAGATGAGAAGATTGGGAAGAAGATTTCAATTCAATTTCAATTTTAATGGATTTGTATGCCGCCCAATCCCGAAGGACTCCGGGCGGCTTACATAAAAGCAGTAAAAAAATTAAAAGAATTTTAAAAATACAAAACAAAGCGGATTAAAAAAGACACACCATGCACTCGATCTGAATGGGGCTGAAGCTCAATCAGAGATCAGCAGCCCCAGGCCTGCCGGAACAGCCAGGTCTTAACAGACTTTTGGAAGGCCGAGAGAGTGGGGAGGGTCCGGATCTCAGGGGGTAGATCGTTCCATAGGGCCGGGGCAGCTACAGAGAAGGCTCTCCCTCGAGGAGCCGCCAGACAACATTGTGTAGTCGATGGTACCCGGAGAAGGCCCACCCTGTGCGATCTTATTGGACGCTGGGAGGTATGTTGCAGGAGGCGGTCATGGAGATATCCAGGTCCTAGGCCATGTAGGGCTTTATAGGCAATAACCAGCACCTTGAAGCGTGTTCGGAGACCAATAGGGAGCCAGTGCAGCTCACGGAGGATAGGTGTAACATGGGTGTATCTAGGTACACCAAGTATCACTCACCCGGCTGCATTCTGGACCAATTGTAGTCTCCGAACACTTTTCAAGGGCAGCCCCATGTAGAGTGAACTGAGGCCCATTATATTTGGAAATGCTTCCTTGTAGGTAGTAATAACCCAAGCCTTACATGAGGGGTATCAAACTCAAGGCAGAGGGTTGCAGGAGGCTGTCGCAGCCAAAAACGGTGCTCGGAAACTCATTTTAACTGACAGAACGCTTGGGCCACCACAGGCGCTCCCAACATGAGTGACGTTAAGCTGGCCATGCCCACCCCAGTCCCCCAAACTCAAACCCAACCCTGATGTGGTCCTCAATGAATTCGAGTTTGACACCCCTGCCTTACATTTTAGGTACGTACAACCATCTTCAAGGGGGCGATATAATGTTGATTAATACTGTGTCTTTTTGGATAGATGTCTGAATTATTAGATCAGTGTCTCTCAACCTTGGAAATTTTAAGAGGTCCGGACTTCGACCTCCAGTATCCCCCCAGCTGGAATTGCTAGCTGGAGGAATTCTGGGAGCCGAAATCTGCACCTCTTAAAAGTTGCTAAAATTGAGAAGCACTGCTATACGTTCTGTACACCGCTCATATTTGTGAAAATGTCTACTCTCCTTTTATCAACAGTGCAAGTTCCTAATCAATAAGGAACATTCTGAAATCCGTTCTACATTTTAGGACAGGCGTGTGTGTTTTACCCTTGTTATCCCGCACAGTGACGTTTGGTTCTCTGATCGTGGATGGGGAACGGATGATGATACGGCTTGTGTTACCATCCTCGTCTCGGTCGACCGCTCGGATCAGCTGCACCAGCTGGCCAAAACAGAAAAGAGCAACATTCTTCTCAGCCAGGGCCTTCCTCTCCCGCCCCACTCTGCCCCATCAGTGTCCTAGGGACCCCTTACTTACTTGGCCCGGGATGGCGTTATCACAAGCGAAAGGCTCGTAGCTCTGTTCCAGCTGGGGTGAGTTATCGTTGACATCCAAGATTTGAACGGCCACATGAATCTGAGAATCTTGTGTGGGACTGTCTGAGGGTAAGAGTCGGGGGTAAGGAGCAACATGGAACCACGCGACGGGACATGCAGGGCGATCCAGTCGAAAAACGGGGAAGGTGGGAAGATAACACCAAGAAGGTCCCAACGAGTAAGTCGGCCGATAAGGATACACCATCCAAACGATTCAGCCATGCGAGAAAGCCATACAAGTCATCCATGGGGAGACAGTGGGGTTGGATCCCATTCATAACACACGAACACACCGAAAGAGTCCATCGTCGTACATCGTCGGCAGAACCAGACAGGCAAGTATCACGTCAAGAGGTTGAAAGACGTGGGCAGACGTGCAGAGTTAAGCGGACGGAAGCGAGCAACGGTGCACGATGAAGCACATTTGCGCATGGGTGGGCGAACGTAAATGTCCAACGTGACCAACAAGTGAAATCACAGGCCGCCAATACAAAACCATCCAGCCGACATAGGCAATCAATCAATCAATCAATCAATCAATCAATCAATCACAGGGAAACCCATGCAGAAAGCGCAGACCCCCTCCACAATGTCAGAGTGCAAAAAATGCACCGTTTCGCACATTCAACACACAAGACAAAAACAGAGAGCAAAACACCGTTCCCAAAGAGCAGAAAACAGATAAAACAGATAAACAGATAAGGGGATGCAGAAAGGGAGAAGGAAAAAAAAGGGAGAAGAAAATTAATAAACAATTGCCATTACTCTTTCTATTACATATAAGTCCTCAACGTACGATTACGTTTAGAGCCAAAATTTCCATCGCTAAGCAAGGCGCCTCTGCAAGTGAGTCCTCCCAGATTTTACAACCTTTTTTCCCCACAACGGTTAAGCAAATCACTGCCGTTAGTAAGTGAATGGTGTGGCCGTTAAGCAGATCCAGTTTCCCTCGCTGATTTTATTTGTTGGAAGTCAGCTGGGAAGAGGACCCAAGCTTGACCCCGGGATGCTGCAACTGTTGTACATACACAACCAGTTGCGAAGCGCTTGGATTTCGATCAGATGATCGTGGAAAATGCTGTGACGGTTGTAAGTCTGAGGACCGTTCGTAAGTCACTTTCCCCCCCTGCTTTGCCAATTTTGAGCAGTCACTAAACAAATGGTTGCAAGTCGAGGACTACAGGTAATCCTCGACTTATGACCACACTAGAGTCCCAAATTTAATTGTTAATTTGTTAAGTGAATTTTGCCCCATGATAGAACTTGACTTGTGACATTTGTTAAGTGAATTGCTGCGGTTGTTAAACTAGTCACATGGCTGTTAAGTGAATCTGGCCTCCCCCATTGACTTTGTTTGTCAGAAGGTCGCAGAAAGGGAATCACAACTATGAACCAAGCATATAAATTACATGCTGCAATGGTCATTAAGTGTGAAAAATGGTGCTAAGTCACTTTTGTAATTTCAAACGGTCCCTGAATGAACTGTTGCAAGCAGTGGTGGTCGCTTCAAAAACAGGTATGGAACGTGGGCAGGTGGGTGGGCCAAACGAGCCACCGTACCGGTACGGTGATCGCTGCTCCCGAGTGCTACTGGTACGACCGTACCAGGCCGTACCGGTTGAAACCCACCACTGGTTGCAAGTATGCTTTATATCAGGGGTGTCAAACTGGATTTCTTCCCGGGCCAGATCAACATTGTAGTTGTCCTCCCTAGGGATGGCTGGGTGGGTGGGGGGGCAGATGGCCGGAGAGACAGATGCCTCCTTCAGCACTTTGACAGCCAAAACGGGACACGTGGGAGCTGCATGCAGCTCCTGTTTTTGCTGGCAGAGTGCTGCAGGAGGCCGTCCAGGCTGAAAACAGGGCGTGTGGGGGCTGCGTGCTCTCCTCGCATCCCCTTTTCACTAGCAGAGGCACCGTGAGCTGGTCCTTTGTTATTTTCAGGGGCCAGATCAGGGGTGGGTTTCAACCGGTTCGCGGCGGTCCCTGCGAACCGGTTGGTCGGCAAACCTGGAAGTAAGTAACTTCCGGGAACGGCGAAGGGCCCACTCACCCGCCCGCGCTCCTTACCCGGTTTTGACGAGTTCTGCGCTTCCACGCATGCGCAGGACGCATACAGCGCCTGCGCGATCCTCCAGGAGCAGCTGGAGCATCGCACAGACGCTAGTACACATGTGTGCACCGCACGCGTGCACGCGGACGCCACAGGCGCGCAAGAGGACGCCGCTGGCCCCGTTCCAACCGAACCAGTTGGAACGGGGCGAGAAACCCACCCCTGGGCCAGATCTAAGCATCCCACGGGCCAGATTCGGCCCACAGGCTTTGAGTTTGACACCCCTGCTTTATATGTTCTATTGCAAACACAGACTTTTTTTGTATCGGTTCTGTCCTGATGTATCAAAATACTACCAAATGCTACTACAGGTTTGCAACGAAAAGCTTCCACCACCTTGGAGCCTCCTGGACTCCCACCCACCATATCGACTTGGCTCTTACCAAGTTCCGTTGCCAGTACGGTCATGTTGTGCCAGGCGAAAACCTCTCGGTCGAGTGGCACGGAGGTCAGAATCGCGCCATCCTGCGGGTTGATGCTGAAATAGCGCTCGGGGTCCGTATGCTGCAGGATGGAGTATCTGGAAGATGGAGGGTGGGCACCTGGGGTATCAGGTTGTCACGGCAACGAAGTATAAATGGAGTAACTGAAACTTCACACACACACACAAAGACAACAAACACCACTTTCCCACCCTGCAGTATCGGTGTTCTCCCCAGCCATTACCGGATGACACTGCTGGGCGTATCCAGGTCCACCGCCGTGACTTTGCCCACTGGCGTCCCCGGTGGGCCGTTTTCATAAACAGCCAGATGATACTCGGGACGGGAGAAAACCGGAGGTTCGTCAGCATCTTCTACCGTCACGCGGACAGTGGCCACATCCTTGAAGGGGCCCTTCCGGATGTACTGAGGGTCGATCTGCGTGTTGGTGGCCTCAACTCGGAAGGTGTAAGAGTGGCGGGACTCGAAATCCAGAGGCTGCCCCGCCCGTCCAAACAGAGAAGAACGACAACGAGAAGAAAAACTCATGATTGGAAGCGAGCAAAGGGCAGGCGGTTCGACAAGTTTGGCAGAGGACGTGCAAATCGCTAAGAGGTGATTAATATCCCAGGTCGTCTGAAGAAAACGAGAACCAGTTTGGTCTAGTGGTGAAAGCGCCAAACTAGAAAGCAGGAAATGGTGAGTTCTAGTCCTGGTTTAGGCATGAAAGATGGCTGGGGGGGGGGGGACTTTGGGCCAATCACCAGAAAACAGTGAGTTCTAGTCCCACCTTGGGCATGAAAGCCAGCTGGGAGACTTTGGGTCAATCACTTTTTGTCAGCTCAACCCACCTCAGGGTTGTGAGGAAAAGAGGAGGAAGAGGAAGATCTGATGGCCATTTTTGCTGCCTTGAGTTATTCATAAAAATACAAGTAGTCTTATGATAACAGTTGAGGAAGGAAAGAAAGAGAAAAAAGAAGGGAGGGAGGGAGGGAAAGAGAGAGAGAGAGAGAAGGAAGGAAGGACAGGAGGAAGGAAGGAAAGAAAGAAAAGAAAGAAAAAAAGAGAAAGAAAGAAGGAAGAAAAAGAGAAAGAAAGAAGGAAGAAAAAGAGAAAGAAAAGAAAGTAAAGAAAGAAAGGAAGGAAGAAGAAAGGAGGGACAGGAGGGAGAAAGGAAGGAAGGAAAGAGAAAAAGAAAGAAAGAGAAAAAGAAAGAAAAAGAACAATAAAGAAAGAGAAAGAGAAAAAGAAAGAAAGAAAAAGAAGAAAAGGAAAGAAAGAAAGAAAGAAAGAGAAAGAAGGAAAGAAAGAAAGAGAAAAAGAAAGAAAGAGAAAGAAGAAAGGAAGGAAAGGAAGAAATAGAAAGAAAAAGAAAGAGAAGGAAGGAAGGACATGAGGAAGAAAGAAAGAGAAACAAGGAAGGAAGAAAAAGTGAAAGGAAGGAAAGAAAGGAAAGAAAGAAGAAAAGAAGAACTGGAGGGAGGGAGGGAGAAAAGAAAGAAAGAGAAAGAGAAAGAAAGAGAAAGAGAAAGAAAGAGAAAGAAGGAAGAAAAAGAAAGAAAAGAAAGAAAGAAATAAAGAAGAAAGGAAGGACAGGAGGGAGGGAGGAAGGAAAGAAAGATAAAGAAAAAAGAGAAAAAGAAGAGAAAGAAAGAGAAAGAAGGAAAGAAAGAGAAAAAGAAAGAAAGAGAAAGAAGAAAGGAAGGAAAGAAAGAAATAGAAAGAAAAAAGAAAGAGACGGGACAGGAGGAAGAAAGAGAAAGAAAGAGAAAGAATGAAGAAAAGAAAGAGAAAGAGAAATAAAGGTAGATAGGAGGAAGGAAAGAAAGAAAGAAAAGAAAGAAAGAAAGAAAGAAGGATGGATGGATGGATGGATGGATGGATAGATAGATAATGGCTCCCACATCAAAGCTCCAAAAAGGAAGAAAGACAGGAGAACTCCATACTTTTGGGGTGCTTCACCCACCTTTTTCAAAGTAATGATCCCATCCTGTCCCAACATGTCCGTGTGAATGGCAAAGGCCTCGGCTCCATCTCCTCCCTCCAGGATGCTGTAGGCAAGCAGGGCGTTCTCCCCTTCGTCGGGATCGTGTGCGCGCAGCCTTCCCACGGCCGACCCAGGAGGCGCCGTTTCCACCACGGAAAACTGGTAGGAACCTAGAGAGAAAATAGGGTGGAAAGAGTTTCTACATCCTTTGGAACTTGGCACCCTCCAAGTCGCGTTGGACTACAAGTCCCATCCTGCCGTGCTCAGCCACGTTGTCAGCTGCAAACCAGGCACGAAACACGGATGTGCTAATTCTACATTATCGCAAGGCTAATTGACGGAATCTTGCAACTCTGAAAATACGAGTCTCGCACTGTCTGTTTTAGAGCCTGAGGAAGGTTCGTTCTGAGCTTTTTCCCCCCCTCTGCCTGTTATGCAGCTCTGGGCTACGTTCACTCTTATCTGACCATTCCTTAGGTAGCATTTCTTCACCCTGTTGCCCGTAGTCTTCCTCACATACCATTTAGACATGTTCCGGTGTCAGAACGGGACAACACACTGCGGAACAAGGGGACAATCCAACCATTCATTTTACCGGTAGTCCTTGACTTAACAACAATTCATTTAGTGACTGTTCAACGCTACAACAGCACTGAAAAAAAAGTCACTTAGGACCATTTTTCACACTTACGACCATTAACAGCATCCCCATCCCGTGATCAAAATTCAGACACTCGGCCACCACCTCGTATTTACGACGGTTGCAGGGTCCCATGGTTATGTCCTCCTCTTTTGTGACCTACTGATCAGCAAAGTCAAGGCGAGGAAGCCATATTCACTTAACAACCATGTGACTAATCTAACAATTGCGGCGATTCACTTAACAACTATGTCAAAAAAGGTCGTACAATGGGGCAAAGTTCACTTAGGAAATGTCTCACGCAGAAACCAAAACCTGGGGCTCTATTGCAGTCCTCCGACGAGAACTACTTGTGATTATTTAAAATTTAAAAATATATTTTAATCTTGGCCATTCATGTTTCATGTTGTCCCTTCTTCTACACCCTTTCTTTAGCGATTCTGTTTCATCGTTTCTTCAATAGGAGTGTAACTCGCATACTGCGACGAGTTGGCCATGGCGAGTTGGCCTTAGTAAGTTAGCTGTGGCAAGCTGTCCTAAACCAGGGGTGTCAAGGCCCCCCAGAGGTGGTATTCAGCAGGTGCTGATCAGTTCTGGAGAACAGTTAGCGGAAATTTTGAGTAGTTCTGAGAACCGGTAAATACCACCTCTGGCTGGCCTCGCCCCCCTCTATTCTTTGCCTCCTGAGTCCCAGGTGATGGGGAGGAAATGGGGATTTTGCAGTAACCTTCCCCTGGAGTTGGGTGGGAATGGAGTTTTTACAGTTGGCCACGCCCACCCAGTCAGCCACATCTCCCCACCCTCCAAGGTCAACCACAACCCTGATGCCACCTTCAATGAAATCAAGTTTGACACCCCTGTCCTAAGACCCCCGCTGGTGAGACATACTTTTAACAACTCTACAAGCAACTTCCAATCCATATCCTTTCCTTCGCTCTTCTCTGCCCTGCTTACAACGCTGAGATAATTTCCAGGGCATTGGACGTCATTATTCCAGGTGTCGGGCGGCTGCTTCCTCTGATCGTTAAGTTTCTACCTCTCGGGCCAATCAATTTCACCCTGTCGCGAAGATGAACCTGTCAGGTAGCTGTTAAAATTGATGGATGGCTTGGGCCGGCTGGCTGAAAATATTTATAGGTTTCCCCCTCCCCTCCACCTCGCTCCACCTCCCCACGCTTTCGAGATCATCTGGTGACGGGTTGCAAACCATAAGAACAATCTGGCGAGGTAAACATCTCTCAGCCGCAGTCCGGTAACCCCAAGAGACACGTTCTGGGGGACAGAAGAGACACGTGGACACTCTGTCCCAGATACCAGAATGCAAAAGCCGGGCGTTGAAAGTCAGACGAATGTCATGCTTGATATTCCTTGACATCCAAAGAAAGGACATTTCTCACCAAGCCAGAAGCTCAACGCATTGCTTGTGGAGATATCTTTTTTTTTTAAATATACTTTTTTATTTTCCATTTCCATAACATATAAATCACATGTATACTATTACATAGCCAATATCCTATTGTATTAAGTAGTAATTACATCAGTTCCTCTTGCCATCAACGCCCAGAAAGATAAAAACCCATTATTAGCTCTTCTGCTCTCCATACACCTCTTTCTTCTGCCTCTCTCCTACCTCCTTTCTTCCCTCCATCATCCTTTCCTACTCTACTTCCCCTTCCTTTCTCCTTCTCCTCTCTCTTCATTCCACTCCTCCTTATCCTCCTCATCTTCCCCCCCTTACCCTCTCTCCTATCCAGTGACGTGCGGTGAGGTTTATGGCTGGTGAGGCAGCAATTGTTTTAGACTTGTGGACTTCAACTCCCAGAATTCCACAGCCAGGCATGCTCAGTTCCGATTTAAAGCGACAGCATTTGTTTTTCTCCTTTGCGAAATAAGTCCTATCCCTCTCTTCCTATCTTTCTTCTCTCCTTTCCCAACTCTTCCTCTCATTCACTTGGTGTATTTCAGCTTCTGAGCAAACTCCATTCTATGTTGATGGTATTTATGCTTCAATATCAATATACTTAACATATCTTAGTTTTAAAGAAAAAATAAGAGAAGACAGTATATTTGCGCAATCATATTATATTAAAATCTAACACCCCTTGTCAAGCCTAATATTCATCCCTCCCTCCCCCCTCTCTCCCCCAACCCCCCCAGTCTTCCCTCCCCCGACTTCCCAGAACCCATACACGGTATAAATCTTTAACAAAAACTAAAATATATTGGAAAAAAGAATAAAAAATTGATAACAGCTTTACATTGAACTTAGCTCCACTTGTGGAGATATCTTAATAGCTTAGGGAGATATTTTTTGGGGGGGTCCGATCCAGGGGTGTGTTCCTGCCGGCATTACTACTGGTTCGGTGCCCGAAAAAGTTTGCTCTGCGCATGTGTGCATTTGCGCCTAACAAGATCTGTCCATGCGCACACCATTAAAAAGGGGGGGGGGATAAAAAAAATCAATGAAGATTGTTCTGCACATGTTCAGAAGAGAAAATAAAGATGGCGGCACCCAGGATAGAAGCGGTACGGTTACGTGTCCGCTCCAGTTACTACCTATTCGGCTGAACCAGGCTGAACCGGTTGGAACCTACCTCTGGTCCCAGCAATTAAGAACCTCGGTGGCCGTTGCTTAAACCAGCATGTTTCAACCTTAGCAACTTTTAAGATGGATGGACTTGGATGGCTTGGTGGCTGGAGGAATTCTGGGAGTTGCGGGCCACCCATCTTAGAAGTTGCTGAAGTTTGAGAAATGTTGGCTTAAAGCATGAAACCTTGAGAAATGTTGGCTTAAAGCATGAAACCTTGAGAAATGTTGGCTTAAACTTTGAAACTTTGAGAAATTGGCTTAAACCTTGAAAGACATGGGCTTAAACCTTGAAACCTTGAGAAATGTTGGCTTAAACCTTGAACCTTGAGAAATGTTGGCTTAAACTTTGAAACTTTGAGAAATTGGCTTAAACCTTGAAAGACATGGGCTTAAACCTTGAAACCTTGAGAAATGTTGGCTTAGCAATAGCAATAGCAGTAGACTTATATACCGCTTCATAGGCCTTTCAGGCCTCTCTAAGCGGTTTACAGAGAGTCAGCATATTGCCCCCAACAATCTGGGTCCTCATTTTACCCACCTCGGAAGGATGGAAGGCTGAGTCAACCCTGAGCCGGTGAGATTTGAACCGCTGACCTGCTGATCTAGCAGTAGCCTGCAGTGCTGCATTTAACCACTGCGCCACCTTGGCTTAAACTTTGAAACTTTGAGAAATTGGCTTAAACCTTGAAAGACATGGGCTTAAACCTTGAAACCTTGAGAAATGTTGGCTTAAAGCATGAAACCTTGAGAAATGTTGGCTTAAACCTTGAAACTTGGAGAAATTGGCTTAAACCTTGAAAGACATGGGTTTAAACCTTGAAACCTTGAGAAATGTTGACTTAAACCTTGAAACAGAGGTGGGTTCCTACCAGTTCACACCAGTTCAGTAGAACCGGTTCGTCAAATCTACTGAACCGGTTAGAAGAGGTTCCACCAGTGGACCCGGAAAGCAGGCCACACCTACAGAAGAGGTTCCAAAAATTTTTGAAACCCACCACTGCCTTGAAACCTTGAGAAATACTGACTTAAACCTTGAAACATTTGAGAAATGTTGGCTTAAACTTTGAAACCGTGAGAAATGTTGGCTTAAACCTTGAAACCTTGAGGAATGTTGGCTTAAACCTTGAGAAATGTTGGCTTAAACCTTGAAACCTTGAGAAATGTTGGCTTGAACTTTGAAACTTTGAGAAACTTTGAGAAAGCGTTCGGAGACTACAGCTGGTCCAGAATGCAGCCGCGCGAGCGATATTGGGTGTACCGAGGTACACCCATGTTACACCGGTCCTCCGCGAGCTACACTGGTTACCAATTGGTCTCCGGATGCAATTCAAGGTGTTGGTTATTACCTTTAAAGCCCTACATGGCTTAGGACCAGCGTACCTGCGAGACCGCCTACTGCCACATACCTCCCAATGGCCGATAAGATCCCACAGGGTGGGCCTCCTTCGGATGCCGTCAGCCGGACAGTGTCGGCTGGCGGGCCCCCGGAGGAGAGCCTTCTCTGTGGCTGCTCCGACCCTTTGGAATCAGCTACCCCCAGAGGTCCGGACCTTATCCACTCTCATGGCCTTCAGGAAAGCTGTTAAAATCTGGCTGTTCCGGCAGGCCTGGGGCTGTTGACCTTATTGTTAAGGTCCAGTCCCGATTTAGAACGAATGTGTGTTGTGAATTTTAAACTATTCTTTTTATTTTTCTTTTCTTTTTTCTCCCTTCTTTGTAAGCCGCCCGGAGTCCTTCGGGATTGGGCGGCCTATAAATTTAATAAATAAATAAATAATAAATAAATTGGCTTAAACCTTGAAAGACATGGGCTTAAACCTTGAAGCCTTGAGAAATGTTGACTTAAACCTTCAAACCTTGAGAAATGTTGACTTAAACCTTGAAACCTTGAGAAATGTTGGCTTAAACCTTGAAAACTTGAGAAATATTGGCTTAAACTTTGAAACCTTGAGACATGTTGGCTTAAATCTTGAGAAACATTGGCTTAGACCTCAAAGTCCAGAAGACCTGGGCTATTAGGGCAATTCATGTAGTGGTGCTATGCGGTCATAGAATCATAAAGCTGGAAGGGACCTTGGAGGTCTTCTAGTCCAACCCTCTGGCCCAACCCTCTGAAAGATGTCTACATCATAACGTTCGGGTCATATCTTGCACCAGTTACAGGTTTTGAGACATCACGGAGGTGGGTGGAGGGGTGGAACATCTTGGAAGATGTGAGACGTTTCATGACCCAAAACTGGGTAACATCATCACTGCTCTCTCATCAACACTGATGATGTTCCCTAGCTGGGTCATAAAATGTCTGCAAGAAAACCACCAAGTTCAGAGAGCATCCAGGATCCCACACTCCTCCTCCTCCTCCACAAACTGTCCTCCCTTCGAGCACTGATGATGTAACCCTAGTTGGGTCATCTGCAAAGAGACAACCAAGCTCAGAGACCATCAAGGATCCCACAGTCTTCCTCCTTCTCTTCTTCCTTCTCCCTTCTCCTTCTCTCCGTAAACCCCACTCCCTACTAGCACTGATGTTGTTCCCTAGTGGGGTTGTGAAATGTCTGTGAGAAAAACCTACCAAGCTCAGAGAGCATCAAGGACCCCATCGTTTAACCCTGTGCTACAAATGTTCTCCCTGATTGGTACAAATGGGAGGTTACTGGAAGATGAGCCGTAGGTCATAGGTCAGCCTAGGCCCAGCTTTCCAGGTGTCCTCAGGGCCACCAATGGTCCTTAGGAAGACATTAATGGTGGGCTCCCCAATCACCCCTGACAGACACAGTGGTCTTCTTGTATTCAGATGGCTCTGGGCAGTGGTGGGATTCAAATAATTTAACAACCGGTTCTCTGCCCTAATGGCCAGCTGGGTAGGCGGGGCTCAGTGGTCACGTGACTGGGTGGGTGTGGCCAACTCAATGTCACTCCCATCGATGGGTGCTTCGTCTTAGCTCTTACATTGTAATCAGGGTTAACCGGAGAGGCAGTTTCTGTAAGCAGGTCAACAAAGATGAGGCTAGAAACAACACCAGAATGTTTCCTTCCTGCCTTCCTTACAGGATTAGCCCTGTAAAGTGGGGAAAAACAAAAGATTTCTTCCAACAACCAGATCTCCGAACTGTCGGGAAAGTCACCAACCAGTTCTCCCGAATAGGTGCGAACCAGCTGAATCCCACCACTGGCTCTGGGTCTACCAAATACGGCCATCGCCTTCTCCGCACCTCTGCCCTTGTTCTAAGCAGCTCTTTCTCTCACTTACTCTGCGGGAAACGGGGAGGGTTATCGTTGACGTCGCTAAGCGTCACCGTGACGGTCGTGCTTCCAGAAAGTCCGCCGGTGTGGCCTCCCATGTCCTTGGCCTGCACCACGACAAGGAATTCCTGTTGAGTTTCCCGGTCCATGTTGGGAGTGGCAGTCCGAATCACGCCTAAAATCGCGGGGGAGAAGGAAGCAAGAGGAGAATCAGAGAAGGACCAGAGGAGGCTCGGACGCTGGGTTAGGAAGGAAAGGCAGTTGGGTTTCAGAGTCCCACCCCAGGAGGGAGAAAGGGAAGGAACCAAAATTGTGGAGGAGACAACCCGAGATACAGCTGAGTGGCATCCCAGATGCACACCGGTTGTATGGGGGAGAAGATGGGTGGTTGGACCAAAACTTTAACTGGTCTCTAGGTTCAAGTGATGGATGGGAAGAATGGATGGGAAGATGGATGGAGGAATGGATGGAAATATGGATGGAGGGATGGAAAGGATGGATAGATGGAAGGGTGGAAGGATGGAGATAATAGATGATAGATGATAGATAGATGATAGATAGACAGACAGACAGACATGGATGGATGGATGGATGGATGGATGGAGGAAGGGATGG
The DNA here is from genome assembly GCF_051295495.1 of Thamnophis sirtalis. Lineage (NCBI taxonomy): Eukaryota > Metazoa > Chordata > Lepidosauria > Squamata > Natricidae > Thamnophis > Thamnophis sirtalis. Next base: position 138,111,362 of record NW_028261384.1, on the reverse strand, counting down.
AGAATGAAAAGAATGGATAGATGGATGGATGGAAGGGTGGAAGGAAGGATAGATAGACAGGGATGGATGGATGGATGGATGGATTGAGGAAGGGATGGAGGGATGGAAAGGATGGATAGATGGAAGGGTGGAAGGATGGAGATAATAGATGATAGATGATAGATAGATGATAGATAGATAGATAGATAGATAGATAGATAGATAGATAGATAGACAGACAGACAGACATGGATGGATGGATGGATGGAGGAAGGGATGGAGAATGAAAAGAATGGATAGATGGATGGATGGAAGGGTGGAAGGAAGGATAGATAGACAGACAGACAGGGATGGATGGATGGATTGAGGAAGGGATGGAGGGATAGAAAGAATGGATAGATGGATGGAAGGGTGGAAGGATGGATGGAAAGAATAGAGGGATGGATGGACAAAGGGATGGAGGGATGGGAAGAATGGAGAGATGGATGGATGGATGGATGGAAGGGTGGAAGGAGGGATGGGATGAATGGAGGCGTGGAGGGATGAAAGGAGGGATGGGAAGAATGGAGGCGTGGAGGGATGGAAGGAGGGATGGGAAGAATGGAAAGATGGATGGATGGGTGGATGGATATATGCATGGATAAGATAGATAGATAGATAGATAGATAGATAGATAGATAGATAGATAGATAGATAGATAGACAGACAGACAGACAGACAGAGACAGACAGACAGACAGACAGACAGACAGACATGGATGGATGGATGGATGGATGGAGGAAGGGATGGAGGAAGGGATGGAGAATGAAAAGAATGGATAGATGGATGGATGGAAGGGTGGAAGGAAGGATAGATAGACAGACAGACAGGGATGGATGGATGGATTGAGGAAGGGATGGAGGGATAGAAAGAATGGATAGATGGATGGAAAGGTGGAAGGATGGAAGGGAAGAATAGAGGGATGGATGGACAAAGGGATGGAGGGATGGGAAGAATGGAGAGATGGAGAGATGGATGGATGGAAGGGTGGAAGGAGGGATGGGATGAATGGAGGCGTGGAGGGATGGAAGGAGGGATGGGAAGAATGGAAAGATGGATGGATGGATGGATGGATATATGCATGGATATGATAGATAGATAGATAGATAGATAGATAGATAGATAGATAGATAGATAGATAGATAGATAGATAGACAGACAGACAGACAGACAGACAGAGACAGACAGACAGACAGACATGGATGGATGGATGGATGGATGGATGGAGGAAGGGATGGAGGGATAGAAAGAATGGATAGATGGATGGAAGGGTGGAAGGATGGATGGGAAGAATAGAGGGATGGATGGACAAAGGGATGGAGGGATGGGAAGAATGGAGAGATGGATGGATGGAAGGGTGGAAGGAGGGATGGGATGAATGGAGGCGTGGAGGGATGGAAGGAGGGATGGGAAGAATGGAAAGATGGATGGATGGGTGGATGGATATATGCATGGATAGATGATAGATAGATAGATAGATAGATAGATAGATAGATAGATAGATAGATAGATAGATTGATTGATTGATATGGATGGGAAGAATGGATAGATGGAAAGATGGATGGATGGAAGGGTGGAAGGATGAATGGAAAGAATGGATGGGAGGGATGCATAGATGGGAAGACTCAAGAATGGATAGATGGAGATGGATGGGTGGATGGATGGAAGGATGGATAGAAGGGAAGAATGAATAGATAGATAAATAGGTGAATGGATGGATCGCTGGATGGGAAGAATGGACGGAAGGCTGGCTGGTTGGTTGGAAGGATCGATAGTTGGGTGGGTGTAGATGGATGAATGGATGGATGGATGGATGGATGGAAGGCAGGATGAAAGGATGGAGGGAAGGATGGATGGATGGATGGGTGGAAAGCTGATTGAATAAAATTAGCTGCAGATGGATGAATGTTCAGAGAAGAAGCTTCTCCTTCTACTATGTCAACAATTCCAACAGAGAAGAGAAGAAGGCATCTTCTCCAACAGGGGCTTCTACCCAGAAACCCATAGGAGTTCTACTAAGCCTTGATCTCAATAACATTTTTCAACATCAGGAGATGTATAACCAGAGCTAAGGCAGCGATAAGTGTAAGAACATAGCTTTGAGCAGGGGAGGGATTCAAAAATTTTAGCAGCCAATACTCTGCCCGATTGCTGAGCGGGTGTGGCCATGGTGGGCGTGGCCTACTTGGCCTCTGCACCACCGCGTGGGAGTTTTCGCCCTCCCCAGGCTGCGGAGGCTTTTCCCGAGCCTCCAGGAGGGCGAAAACGGCCTCCCGTGGGCTCCGGAGGCCCTCCAGAGGCCGGAAACTGGCCTCATTTCCGGACTTCTGGAACTTCCCGGAGGCCCGTTTTTCGCCCTCCCAGAGCCTCCATACAGGCTCTGCATTTACCTGGTATCCAAAATGGGCCACATGGAGACTCATAGGAGGGGTGGGGCAGGGCGGGGGAAGCCAGTCCTTGCAACTACCGGTTCGGCGAACCTGATATAAAATTAGCATGCGGTTTGCCCGAACCGGCTGAATCTCACCCCTGGCTTTGAAGGCCGAGTGGGTTCTCTTCTAAAGACATTGCTGGCTCTTTAGCATCTGTAAAGTTCAGAGCATCCGCTGTCCCCACCAGGCCATCCCCGCCAACTAGTTCCCCTGGACACCTGCTTCTTCTCCCCTACAATGGGGGTTGACATTTGTAGCCCTGCGTGCCTCCCCAAAGCTATCGCCCCCTCCCCATCGTGTACCCGTCTGGGGGTCGACGGAGAAGAACGGCAAGCCCTCGAGTACCGTATAGACCAGCTTGGCGCTGTTCCCGTAGGTCGGATCGTCCGCATCATGCGCCGTCACCTGGATCACGGACGTACCTGGGGGAAACGAAGGGGGAGAAGGAGAAAAGGGAGTTGGTTGTGCGAAGGGCAGCAGGATGGTTCAGAATTAGCTCGTGAGCTACGATACCAGGGGTCAGCAACCCATGGCTCTGGAGCTGCATGTGGCTCTTTCATCACTCTGCTGCGGCTCCCTCTTGCTAGTCGGTAAAAGGGATGCCACACTAGGAGGAGACTCTATGGTGGGGGAACCAGACTTCCAGTCGGTAAAAGGAAAAAGGGAGGCCACACTAGGAGAAAACTCTATGGTGGGGGAGATGGACTTCTAGTCGGTAAAAGTAAAAAGGACGCCGCGCTAGGAGGAGACTCTATGGTGGGGGAACCGGACTTCCAGTCGGTAAAAGGAAAAAGGACGACACGCTAGGAGGAGACTCTATGGTGGGGGAACAGGACTTCCAGTCGGTAAAAGGAAAAAGGACGCCATGCTAGGAGGAGACTCTATGGTGGGGGAACCGGACTTCCAGTCGGTAAAAGGAAAAAGGGAGGCCATGTTAGGAGGAGACTCTATGGTGGGGGAACCGGACTTCCAGTCGGTAAAAGGAAAAAGGACGCCACGCTAGGAGGAGACTCTATGGTGGGGGAACCGGACTTCCAGTCGGTAAAAGGAAAAAGGACGCCGCGCTAGGAGGAGACTCTATGGTGGGGGAACCGGACTTCCAGTCGGTAAAAGGAAAAAGGATGCCGCACTAGGAGGAGACTCTATGGAGGGGGAACCGGACTTCCAGTTGGCTACAAAATTAAATGACAGACTTCCAGTTAGGACCTTTGTGGCTCTGAGTGTTTAAGGTTGCCGACCTCTATACTATACACACTGAAAGAGGTTAGTTTGGGGTTCAATCCAGAAGACCCGGCGGTTGTATTAGAAGGTTGTGTGAACTAGATCATGGAGTTATCAGAATATAACAGCATTACAGTTGGAAGGGACCTTGGAGGTCTTCTAGTCCAGCCCACCGCTCAAGCAGGAGACCCTATACCATTTCAGACCAGTGGCTCTCCAGTCTCTTCTTTAAAAAAAACCTCCAGTGATGGAGCGCCCACGATTTCTGGTGGCAAGCTGTTCCCCTGGTTAATTGTCCTCCCTGTTAGGAAGTTTCTCCTAAATCCCACGTTGCTTCTATGCAGTCGTTTCTTGCATTCGGCAGACACCAGAAGTGCACCACACGGGTCCCTGTGAAAATCCAGCAGCCCGGCCACAAAAGAGCACGGTGGAAAGGAACCTTAGAGGTCATCTAGTCTAACCCTTTCCAGGCAGGAATCTGCAGCGCCTCTTTAGCAAATTCAAGAGCTAACTTTTGAGCCGAGGTGGCGCAGTGCTTAGGGTGCAGTACTGCAGGCCACTTCAGCTGACTGTTATCTGCAGTTCGGCGGTTCTAATCTCACCGGCTCAAAGGTTGACTCAGCCTTCTATCCTTCCGAGGTGGGTAAAATGAGGACCCGGATTGTTGGGGGCAATATGCTGACTCTGTAAACCGCTTAGAGAGGGCTGAAAGCCCTATGAAGGGATATATAAGTCTAACTGCTATTGCTATTGCTATTGCATTTGGATGCCATTGAGTGGGGGGGAAAATAGCACCAAACAAATAAAGGATTTCACCCTCTCTGGAAAAGCCGAAATCCCGCTCTTAAATCCGTTTAACGCCATTAGGGAACGACCAATTTATTTTCCATTGTTTGACAACCTGCGGCCAGCCTGCGCTCTTATTATTTCTAGGGAGCAGTTGAGTTCTTTAAAAATACAAACACTTGGTTTGCCCAGAGGCTTACAAGAGGAAAAAGAGTTCAAAAAGAGATCCCCTAGCAGCATAGATCAAACTCTCCGGAAACACTCAAACGGGCAACAATCTCAATTGAAAAGGAGCTGAGAACCGTTAGATCTACCCGGGAGGGAACCGAGGCCGCCTCCAACTGAAGGCAAGTGTCGGGTTGGGCAAACAAATGTCAAATAAATCGATTTTTAGATCGGTGTTTCTCAAATCTTGGCCACTTTAAGATTGGTGGGCTTCAACTCCCAGAATTTCCCCAGCTGGCATGTATGGACTTCAACTCCCAGAATTCCCCAGCCTTATGTGTGGACTTCAACTCCCAGAATTCCCCAGCTGGCATGTGTGGACTTCAACTCCCAGAATTCCCCAGCTGGCCTGTGTGGACTTCAACTCCCAGAATTCCCCAGCTGGCATGTGTGGACTTCAATTCCCAGAATTCCCCAGCCTTATGTGTGGACTTCAACTCCCAGAATTCCCCAGCTGGCCTGTGTGGACTTCAATTCCCAGAATTCCCCAGCTGGCCTGTGTGGACTTCAATTCCCAGAATTCCCCAGCTGGCATGTATGGACTTCAATTCCCAGAATTCCCCAGCCTTATGTGTGGACTTCAACTCCCAGAATTCCCCAGCTGGCCTGTGTGGACTTCAATTCCCAGAATTCCCCAGCTGACATGTGTGGACTTCAATTCCCAGAATTCCCCAGCCTTATGTGTGAACTTCAACTCCCAGAATTCTCCAGCCATTATATGTGGACTTCAACTCCCAGAATTCTCCAGCTGGAATGTGTGGACTTCAATTCCCAGAATTCCCCAGCCTTATGTGTGAATTTCAACTCCCAGAATTCTCCAGCCATTATGTGTGAACTTCAACTCCCAGAATTCTCCAGCCATTATGTGTGGACTTCAACTCCCAGAATTCCCCAGCCTTATGTGTGAACTTCAACTCCCAGAATTCCCCAACCTTATGTGTTAACTTCAACTCCCAGAATTCCCTAGGCAGCAAGTGTGGACTGAATGGAATTCCTTGAAACTGGTTAAGTAATTTTCATTAGTTGAATTAGCATTTCTCAAAGCAATTCAAAGAGCAACAATCTAAATATACAGTATTTATCAAAGCTTGGCTACTTTAGGATCGGTGGACTTCAACTCCCAGAATCCTCAGCCAGATTGCTGACTCGAGAATTCTGGGAGTTGAAGTCCACACGTGTTGGCTGGGGAATTCTGGGAGTTGAAGTCTAGGCATGCTGGCTGGGGGATTCTTGGAGTTGAAGTCTAGGCATGCTGGCTGGGGGATTCTGGGAGTTGAAGTCTAGGCATGCTGGCTGAGGGATTCTGGGAGTTGAAGTCTAGGCATGCTGGCTGGGGAATTCTGGGAGTTGAAGTCCACATGTGTTGGCTGGGGAATTCTGGGAGATGAAGTCCAGGCATGCCGGCTGGGGAATTCTGGGAGGTGAAGTCCACACATGCCGTCTGGGGAATTCTGGGAGGTGAAGTCCAGGCATGCTGGCCAGGGAATTCTGGGAGTTGAAGTCCACACACAGTCACTGAGGAATTGAAGTCCACACCTAAGGCTGGGGAATTCTGGGAGTTGAAGTCCACGCATGCCAGCTGGGGAATTCTGGGAGTAGAAGTCCAGGCATGCTGGCTGGGGAATTCTGGGACTTGAAGTCCATACATGGTGGCTGGGGAATTCTGGGACTTGAAGTCCAGGCATGCCAGCTGGGGAATTCTGGGAGTTGAAGTCCAGGCATGCTGGCTGGGGAATTCTGGGAGTTGAAATCCACATATCTTCAAGTTGCCAAGTGTGAAAAACAAGGGATTAAGCCAACATTTTGGGCTGTTCAGAATCTTTGTGTATTGCTCAATTATAATTCAGGAAGGAAACCCATTCCGGCTGAATAATATCATAATGTTGACAGATAATGTCAACACGCCTCACCATAAATTGGCTTTTTTAATTAAGTCTCTGTTCACACAATATATTTAAGGGGGTGGCGGAATTAGCCTCACAGCTGGGGGGCCAAAGCGCACCTTGAGCCAGAAATAATGCAGCCGGCTGGATTGGATCCTCCCGTTAGCCAGAAAAATACAGAATACAAGGAGTCCTCGACTTACAACGATTCCCTTAGTGACCATTTGAAGTTACAACAACCCTGAAAAAAAGAACTTAGGAGTCCAGCGGTGGGTTTCACGTTTTTTGCCACTGATTCACCCCACACGCCCATGCTCGCTTCTGTGCATGCGCACATATGCGCCCAGCCTTCCGCGCATGTGCTTTGCTCACACGTGTGCCTTCCACGCATGCATCCAGCCTCAAAAAACGTGGCTAAATAGCGTGACCCGACAAAAGGGCGAATGACAAAACCGCGCCCGACTAAACCGCGTCGCTAAAACTGCGACGTCATCAACGCGCCGACAACAGTGGGTCGACAACAGTGCGTCGACAGAAGGACGATTTACAACAGCACGTCGGCAGAAGGGCGACTTAAGTTAAGGTAAGGGTTAGGTTTAGGGTGAGGTTTAGGGTTAGGGTTAACGTTACATTTAGGGTTAGGGTTAGCGTTATGTTTAAGGTTAGGTTTAGGTTTAGGGTTAGGTTTAGTTTTACAGCGCGCTTCTGCCGCCGCGCTGTTGTCGGCGCGATTCAGCGCTCATTCGTCGGAGCGCTTTAGAACACGCGGTTTTATCACTGTGGTTTAGTCGGGCGCGGTTTTGTCGTTCACCCTTTTGTCGGTGAACCGCTAAATAGGATGGCATAGAGCTGGCGACCTCCACTACCTGTTTGCCCAAACCAGTCCAAACCTGCTGAATCCCACCTCTGCTTATGACTTTTTCACGCTTAACAACTACCGCTATCCCCCTGGGGTCATGTGATCAGAATTCAGATGTTCAGCACCTCATATTTAGGACTGTTGCAATGCCCTGGAGGTCCCCGGGATCTGCTCTGACAAGCAAAGTCAACAGGAAGCCAGGTTCACTTAACGACTGTGCTCCTCACATAACAACTGTGAGGATTCACTGAACGTGGCCAGAAAAGGCTGTTTCTGGGCTCTAGAACCTCTCAAAGACTTCGCACGGATACCCGACTTCCAAAATGTCCTGGAAAAAGCCCGACAGAGAACGTACTTCTTGCGCCAACTCGGAAAGCTCAAACTACCCACAGAGCTGCTGGTAAACATTTGACAGAGGAATGATTGAGTCTTGTCGTTTGCACCTCTGTAATCGTCTGGCTTGGCGGTGAAACAAGACGGACACAGACTTCGACGGATAATTAGAACTGCAGAAAAAATCAATTGCAACCAGCCTTCCAATGAGGACCGATATATTCTGCGGGTGAGAAGAAGGACTGTGAAAATACCTACAGGTATTTTCGGTATATCTGCAGATATACAGATGTCGTTGTGGCCAGCCAGCGGCCAGTTTAACTGGCAGCAGAGTCGGACAGTGAGGAGGTTGGGGAGGAACACGGGCCAGTCCTGGAGTCCCGGGAAGGCTCGGATGAGGGCTCTGCGTCGGAGGCAGAGAGGGGGCCAGGGCCGTCTGACAGTTATCAGATGCCTTCGGAGTCAGATATCAGTGAGGCAGAAGAACAACTGGAGCCTGTTCCCAGTGTGTGCATGCGCAGAGCTGCCGGACGAAAGGAACAGCTAAAGAACAGGGGTCGACTTGGGAGTAAGGCCACAGGTGGACGATGAATGGCCCCTCCCAGAGGAAATAAAAGAGGAGCGACAGGGGAGTGGAGTTTGCAGGAGTTCGCTTCATGGGTTCGTGACCCTCAGAGACTCCTTGCCAAGTTTCCCAGAGATCATCCTGGCAGCTCTCCAAGCCAGATAAGGTCTGTGACTGGAAATCCTCCCTGGAAAGACTTTGCTGGATGTGAAGGAGCAGAATTCACAGGAAATTAATAAAGGGGTTTTTTTGTCGGGACAGGAAGTTTGCTTCCTGCTCTTGGGAAGTCTCGGTCAGAACACTCTTCACATCCTGGACATAAACTGTTCCAATTTCTTCCCTCCAGGCGACGCTATAGGGCACTGCACGCCAAAGACAACTAGACCCAAGGGCATTTTCCCCGTTCCATCCCTCTGCTAAATAACTACGTTTCACAACACTGAAAAACTACCGAGTAGGACTTGTACTACTATTACTATTTCTTATGACTCTACTTGTATCTTACAATTAATATAAATTGTTTTATTGATAATCACAGCGTGGTTTATGTTGATTGCTTATTTAGAATTTCTATGGTACTATGACTATCACTTATGATTATGCTGAATGTTCCTTGTGTCCAATCACACGGCAAATAAAGAATTATATTCTATTATTCCCTTCTCTTCTCTTCTTTTCTTTTCTCCTTTCCTCTTCTCTTGTTATTCCATTCCATTCTATTCTATTGCTATTCTATTCTTCTATATTCTACTCTGCATTCTGTTCTGTTCTGTTCTGTTCTGTTCTGTTCTGTTCTGTTCTATTCTATTCTATTCTATTGTTATTCTATTCTGCATTCTGTTCTATTCTATTCTGTTATTCCATTCCATTCTATTCTATTGCTATTCTTCTATATTCTATTCTCCATTCTGTTCTATTCTACTCTATTGTTATTCTATTCTGCATTCTGTTCTATTCTCTGTTATTCCATTCTATTCTATTGCTATTCTATTCTTCTATATTCTATTCTGCATTGTTCTATTCTTTTCTATTCTATTTTATTCTATTCTATTCTATTCTATTGTTATTCTATTCTGCATTCTGTTCTATTCTATTCTGTTATTCCATTCCATTCTATTCTATTGCTATTCTATTCTTCTATATTCTATTCTGCATTCTGTTCTGTTCTGTTCTTTTCTATTCTATTCTATTCTATTCTATTCTATTCTATTCTATTCTATTCTATTGTTATTCTATTCTGCATTCTGTTCTATTCTATTCTGTTATTCCATTCCATTCCATTTCATTCCATTCTATTCTATTCTATTCTATTCTATTCTATTCTATTCTATTGTTATTCTATTCTTCTATATTCTATTCTGCATTCTGTTCTATTCTATTCTGTTATTCCATTCCATTCTATTCTATTGCTATTCTATTCTTCTATATTCTATTCTGCATTCTGTTGTGTTCTTTTCTTTTCTTTTCTTTTCTATTCCATTCTATTCTATTGTTATTCTATTCTTCTATATTCTATTCTGCATTCTGTTCTATTCTATTCTGTTATTTCATTCCATTCCATTTCATTCCATTCCATTCCATTCTATTCTATTCTATTCTATTCTATTCTATTGTTATTCTATTCTTCTATATTCTATTCTGCGTTCTGTTCTATTCTATTCTGTTATTCCATTCCATTCTATTCTATTGCTATTCTATTCTTCTATATTCTGCATTCTGTTCTGTTCTGTTCTATTCTTTTCTATTCTGTTCTATTTTATTCTATTCTATTCTATTGTTATTCTATTCTGCATTCTGTTCTATTCTATTCTATTATTCTATTCTATTCTATTCTATTCTATTGTTATTCTATTCTTCTATATTCTATTCTGCATTCTGTTCTATTCTATTCTGTTATTCCATTCCATTCCATTCTATTGCTATTCTATTCTTCTATATTCTGCATTCTGTTCTGTTCTGTTCTATTCTTTTCTATTCTCTTCTATTTTATTCTATTCTATTCTATTGTTATTCTATTCTGCATTCTGTTCTATTCTATTCTATTATTCCATTCTATTCTATTCTATTCTATTCTATTGTTATTCTATTCTTCTATATTCTATTCTGCATTCTGTTCTATTCTATTCTGTTATTCCATTCCATTCCATTCTATTGCTATTCTATTCTTCTATATTCTATTCTGCATTCTGTTCTGTTCTGTTCTATTGTTATTCTATTCTGGATTCTGTTCTATTCTATTCTGTTATTCTATTCTATTCTAATTATATTCTATTCTATTCTATTGTTATTCTAGTCTTCATTCTATTCTATTCTAATTCTATTCTATTCTATTCTTATTCTAGTCTATTCTTCTATATTCTATTCTACATTCTGTTATGTTCTGTTCTATTCTATTCTTATTCCATTCCATTCCATTCTATTCTATTCTATTCTTATTCTATTCTATTCTTCTATATTCTATTCTACATTCTGTTCTGTTCTATTCTATTCTATTCTGGGCGCCTGCGCGAACAAGACGCATGCACAGAAGGCCAGGCTCAGGCGGGGCAAACCAGTGGTTACAAAATGTGAAACCCACTGATAATGATGATGATGATGATTTATCGCTCGTCGCTTGTATGTACAATGAGAGAGACAAATTCCTGGTGTGCCTGATCCCTCGTGGCCAATAACGAATTCTAATATCATTGGGGAAAGAAATGGGAAATTAGAAATTCCTGTTCAGGTCAAGAGGATCAGGAATTCCACGGAATCACCTGCCGAGGTTCTCCTCGTTTTCCTCGCAACCAACTCACCGACATTGCTCATCTCCGGCACGGTGGCATGATAGGGGCCCTGAAGGAAGACGGGCGGATTGTCATTAATGTCCTGGACTTTGATAATGAACTCGGAGGGGGGTTCCAGAGGCCGGTTGGAGGCCCGATCTACCGCTTGAGCCAGTAACGTATACTGTGCCTTCTCCTCTCGATCCAACGTCTTGGTGACATGGATGTTGCCCGTCTTCTCGTCGATGACGAAGACCGTGCCGGCCCCTTCTCCGGTCAAGACATACTTGATGCGTCCCTCTCCGTGATCCACATCTGTGTGCAGCTGCCAAAGAGAAAGAAGACATACGTGTCAGGGAATTAAGAGTTCACGAGTGGAAGAGACATGGCAACGGGGTCAGCCAATGAGGGGCTGTTTGGAAACCGAAACAGGACTTGCTGTGTGAGCAACAAGGAGACAGCAAGGAGCCTGGGTGTGGCTTAGCTTCTGTACTAAAGCTCTGAGTCTGTGCTGGGCTCAAAACTAGTCTGCCCCTCTAAACTGAAACTGAAACTCTTCTCTGCCTGTGTTTGCTTGAATTTACTACCATGTTGGAAAAACTACTTTTGGTATTGTATATTTACTTCATGTGTTTATTATATTATTATATTATTATATTATATTATATTATATTATATTATATTATATTATATTATATTATATTATATTATATTATATTATATTATATTATATTATATTATATTATATTATATTATATTATATTATATTATATTATATTATATTATATTATATTATATTATATTATATTATATTATATTATATTATATTATATTATATTATATTATATATATGTTATATTTGTGCTGATAAATAAATAAAGGGAGACTAGTATAGATCTATTTCAAGCTATTTAGCTCTCATCAGCTAGCCATACCCTTGCTGGGAATCGAACCTGTGCTCTGTTGCCTGTTAGGCAGATGTGTTAACCATTGAGCTACAGAGCTACAGAGCTCGACTCCTTTATATATATATAAAGGGAAGCTAATGAATCTTGCTGAATCAGTTACCTGTGTGTGCTTTTCTGGAGGTGATTGCTGCAACAAACTCTGGGAAGTTGGCCAACAGGATCTGTAGAGTAAGGTCAAGTTGGCCAATCTTCTTGAGATGAACACAGAATAATAAGGTTGTCCTTATTATTCTCCTAGGTTGCTTCTCTCCTTCATTAGTTTTCATCCGTTGCTTCTTGTCCTGCCTTGAGATGCTTTGGAGAATAGCTTGACTCCCTCTTCTTTGGGGCAACCCCTGAGATATTTGAAGACTGCTATCATGTCATTCCTGGTCCTTCTTTTCATCAAATTAGGCCTAAACCAGTTCCTGCAACCGTTCTTCCTATGCTTTAGCCTCCAGTCCCCTCATCCTCTTTGTTGCTCTTCTCTACACTCTTTCCAGAGTCTCCACCTCTTTTTTGACATCGCGGTGAAGATACTTCTTGAAACCCTCCAGTGATAGAGCGCTCACAACTTCTGAAGGCAACTTGTTCCACTAATTCAATTGTTCACACAGCCAGGAAACTTCTCCTCCCTTCTAGGTTGGGTCTCCAGTCCTCTCAAGATGAGGACTTCCTATGACTTGAAGTTACAACGGACCACCTCGAAGAAGGTCATCCAAACCAGTGGTTCCCAAACTTGGCAACTTTAAGACTCGTGGACTTCAACTCCCAGAATTCTCCAGCTAGCTCTTCTGGCTGGAGAACTCTGGGAGTTGAAGTCCACAAATCTTAAAGTTGCCAAGTTTGGGAACCACTGATCCAAACCAGGGAGAAGAACCAGTGGAACCTCAAAGGAGGTGGAATCAAGATCCTGTGAAGTGTTTTATTACCACTTTATGATGGTTGAGTTAAGACCATCCTGCATCCAGTTTTGGACACCACGATAGAAAAAAGGTGTTGAGACTCTAGTAAAAAGTGCAGAGAAGAGCAACCAGGATGATGAGGGGACTGGAGGCTCAAACATACGATGAACGGTTGCAGGAACTGGGCCTGGCTCGTCTAGTGAAGAGAAGGACCAGGGGAGACATGAGGACAGTCATCCGATATTTGAGGGGCTGCCCCAAAGAGGAGGGTGGGTCAAGCTATTCCTCAAAGGCCAGACAAGGAAGAATGGATGGAAACTGACCAAGGAGAGATTCAACCTGGAAATAAGGAGGAATTTCCTGACAGTGAGAACAATCCACCCATGGAACAGAAGTTGCCTTTGGAAGTTGTGGGAGCTTCATCCCTGGAGGCTTTCAAGAAGAGACTGGGCTGCCATCTTGTCAGAAATGATGTAGGTCTCCTCCTTGGGTGGGGGGTTGGTCTAGATGACCCCCAAGGTCCTACCCAACTCTTTTCATCTGAATTAATTAAGGAGAGACGCCACCTAGAACTGAGGAGAAATTTCCTGACAGCGAGGACAATTAATCAGTGGAACAACCTGCCACCAGAAGTTGTGGCTGCGCCGACACTGAAGGTTTTTAAGAAGAGATTGCACAACGATTTGTCTGAAATGGGGCAGTGTTTCCTGCTGAAGCACGGGGCTGGACTAGAAGACCTCCAAGGTCCCTTCCAACTCTGTTATTCTGTTAACACATTAGGTGTAAGTGTATCAGGTGTAAATATTTATTAGGTGTGTTACAGTGGTGGGTTTCAAAAATTTTTGGAACCTACTCTGTGGGTGTGGCCTCTTTTGTGGGAGTGGCTTGCCGGCCATGTGACCTGGTGGGAGTGGCTTGCCGGCCATGTGTTTTCTCTCTCTCTCTCTCTTTCCTTCCTTTTGTCTCTCTGTCCCTTTTTTCTTTTTTTCTTTCATCTCTCTCTCACTCTTTTTCTTTCTTTTTTTTCTTTTTATTTATTTATTCCTTTCTTTCTCTTTCTCTCTCTCTCTCTCTGTCAGACTGTCTGTCTGTCTGTCTGTGTGGCAGTGGTGGGTTTCAAATTTTTTTGGAACCTCTTCTGTAGGTGTGGCCTGCTTTCCGGGTCCACTGGTGGAACCTCTTCTAACCGGTTCGGTAGATTTGACGAACCGGTTCTACCGAATAGGTGCGAACTGGTAGGAACCCACCTCTGGTGTGTTAGGTGTAAATATTTGAGAGACTGCCACAAAGAAGAGGGAATCGAACTATTGTCCCCAACACCTGAGGGCAGGACAAGAAGCAATGGATGGAAACTAATCAAGGAGAGCAGGAACCTAGAACTAAGGAGAAATTTCCCGACAGAACAATTAATCAGTGGAACAACTTTCCTTTGGAGCTTGTGAATGCTCCAACACTGGAGGTTTTTAAGAAGAGATTGGAGAACGCTTTGTCTGAAATGGTGTAGCGTTTCCTGCTTAAGCAGGGGGCTGGACTAGAAGACCTCCAAGGTCCCTTCCAACTCTGTTATTCTGTTAAGACATTCGGTGTAAGTGTGTTCTTTTGCATTTATTCTGCCTGCCAATCATCGCTCAGTATTAAATTGCCTAAGAATGCCAAGAACTGCTTTGTTATAATGAGTTCACAGGGCAAACAAGATTCGGACATGAGGATTTCTTGACCAAGAATTAATTTGAATTAAGATTGTCTATTATATTTTTTTTCCCTGCATTCAGCATCCAATTAGCGGACCGTTTATTGATTCTGAGCTGGCCTTTGATTGAATACGGAATTTTAAATATTTTCTCCCCCTCCCTGGGAGGATAATTCCCGGAAGATAACCTCATGATGAGGACTTTGGGAAAGTTTGCATTGATTTGTAAAATGCAAGCTCTGAGGCGGGGGTAGAATTGACCAGGGGAAGTCGAGAGAAGGAAGGAAAGATCAAGAAGGAAGGGGGAAAAAAGGAGAAACTTCATCAAGGACTTGAATCCAGAATCCTGAAAGCGGGGAATCAACGCTGGGAGAACATTTCCAGCAAACAAGGATACTTTAAAACTACAAATTCCATCTCATCCCCCTAAAGCAGGGGTCAGCAAACTGTGGCTCCAGAGCCGCATGTGGCTCTGGAGCCGCATGTGGCTCTGGAGCCGGATGTGGCTCTGGAGCTACATGTGGCTCTTTCCTTGCTCTGCTGTGGCTCCGTCACCAGTTGGCGCCACAAGCTTCTGGTGGCGGAGTAGGGGTGGGGGAGAGAAGCACAGTGCGCCAGGAGAAGACTCTATGGCAAGGGGAGGGTTTTCCAGTGGTCTCCACAATAGATAGGGCTTTCGGTTATGACCGGTAGAGGAAAAAGGACGCCGTGCTAGGAGGAGACTCTATGGTGGGGGGGAACTAAACTTCCAGTCAGCTCCAGAATTGAACAGGGGGCTTCCGGTTAGGACCTTTGTGGCTCCCAGTGTTTTCTTTTCTGTGGGAAACGGGTCCAAATGGCTCTTTGAGTGTTTACGTTTGCCGACCCCTGCCTTAAACCCATGATGGCTGTTAGGTAACGCCATCTCTTTCGGGCACACGAGCTGTCGCCCCCGCTCGGCTCTGCCCCACACGACTGCACACCTCCCGCCAGCCAGCTGATTTTTGGGTCTCTGCTCCACATGCGTGGGGAGTGAGGCACATGCGGGAGACCTGCGCACATGCACGGGGCAGCGCAGGACCCCCACCAGTATGTATTTGCTCCCAGGAGGCTGTAGGGAAGCCTACTAGGCCCAAAGGGGGGCATGTGGTGTGTGGCCCCCGAAGCCCGTTTTTGCTCCCAGGAGGCTGCGGGAAGACTTACTAGGCCCAAAATGGGGAGTGGTGGGGGTGGTGTGCGCATGCGTGCACGGGGCAGGGGGAGCACAATGGGTCAGTGCACATGCGTGCACAGGGCAGGGAGAGGATGGGGGGAATCACATGTGCATGCGCAAGGGGATGGGGGAGTGCGGGGGAGTGTGCACATGCACTGCATTATGGGTGCAGGCTAGTGGTGGGTTGCAGGCAGTACGCCCCAGTACGGGCGTACCAGCGCACCGGATATCGTTTCGGTACAGTGCTCCGGAGGGCCCACCTGCCTGCCCGAGCTCCTTACCAATCTTTTAAGTCTTCGGCACTTCCACGCACGGCACGTATAACGCCTACGACACGCTCTGCTGAGCAGCTGGAGCGTTGCGGAGGCTCACAGAAGCGGCAAGACGCATGTGCGTGTTGGACGACGCCGGGCCCGTTCCAACTATACCAGTTGGAACGGGATCCAGAACTCACCACTGGTGCAGTCGTGCTCACTGTCGGGTGCACGTACTTTCAGCACACGACAACAAAAAGGTTAGCCATCACCGCCCTAAAACATGGAGGATTCGGGACTCACCCTTCCGATGAGGACAGGTTCGGGACCAGAATATTCCTCAATGACGAAGAACTGGTTCCACACCCAACTGCGACGGGTCCTAAAGAGAGGTTGCTCCCAACGTTGGGACAGGTTTCCCCGGAAGGATCCGGTTTTGGCTCCCTGGTTGGGGGGCACCAGACGGCCGGCGCAGCCGCACCCTCCCAGCCAAGCGAGGAGAAGCTGCAGGAAGCTGACCATGGCTCGTCCCTCAGGCTCAGTCGTCTCGCAACAGGACGTTCAGTTCTTCTGCATGGCCCATGAGGACCGGTTACCCCATCTGGGGGCGGATCTGGACACAAAGGAAGAAGATTGGAGATCAAAGATGGCTTCCACCCGTAATCAATCCTTGGAAGAACCCAGTAGCGCAGGGATTAGCAAACTGCAGCTCTGGAGCCACATGTGGCTCTTTCCTCCCTCGGCGCCACAATTTTGAGAGGAGCTTCCGGTGGGAGGGGTGGGGGAGAGAAGCACAGTGCGCCAGGAGAAGACTCTATGGCAAGGGGAGGGTTTTCCAGTTGTCTCCACAATTTATATGGCTTTCGGTTATGACAGGCAGAGGAAAAAGGACGCCGCGCTAGGAGGAGACTCTATTGGGGGGAAACGGGACTTCCGGTCAGCTCCAGAATTGAATAGGGAGCTTCCGGTTAGGACCTTTGTGGCTCCCAGTGTTTTCTCTTCTTCTGCGCAAAACAGATCCAAATGGCTCTTTGAATGTTTACGTTTGGCGACCCCTCCACTAGCGGAACATTGGTGCAGCTTTGGGTTAGCGTGTCTCTAGCCCTACATGTCTTGTAGTCACATTATTTGAAGCATGCGCGTGCTGGCCAGCTGACTTCGGCCTTCTTTTGAGGCCATTTTTCACCCTCCGGAAGCTTCCTTGAAGCCTCTGGAGGGCGAAAAACCGGCCCTACGGGCAAACCGGAAGTTCAGGAACAGACTTCCGGTTTGTTTGTAGGACCGTTTTTTGTCCTCCGGAGCCTTCAGGTGGCTTCCCTGAAGGCTCCGGAGGGCAAAAAACTGTCCTACGACCAAACTGGAAGTCACTTCCAGGTTGCTTTTAGAGCCGGTTTTTGCCCTCCGGAGCCTTCAGGGAAGCCTTCTGAAGGCCCCTGAAGGCTCCGGAGGGCGAAAATCAGCCCTACAGACAAACTGGAAGTTAGAATTCCCAAACTTCCGGGTTTCCCGTAAGCCCGTTTTTCACCCTCCAGAGCCTTTAGGGAAGCTCTTGAGGCCTCTGGAGAGTGTCCGGGGGGGGGCAGGGGAGGCTATTTTCGCCCACCCCAATCTCCTAGAAAGCCTCTGGAGCCTGTGGAGGGCCCAAAAAATGCACCAAAAGCAGGGGGCGCTGGTAGTGCGCACATGCGCAGGCGGAGGTGTCACACGCATAGCATTATGGGTGTGGCACGCCCTTTTGCGCTCCCCCCGCTTTTGGCACAGGAGCCAAGCAAGGTTCTCCATCACTGAACTAAGTGAACTACTTGTCTCCTGCAAACTCACTCCCCTTTCGCTCCTCGTTTATTCCCTCTGGGAGGGGCCATTCATCCTCCACCTGTGGCCTTACTCCCAAGTCGACCCCTGTTCCTTAGCCGTTCCCTTCGGTCTGGCCCACTCTGCGCATGCACACATGGGGAACAGGCTCCAGCTGCTCTTCTGCCCCACTGATGTCCGGACTCTGAAGGCAGCTGATAACTGACATACGGCTCTGCCCCCTCTCTGCCTCCGACACAGAGCCCTCATCAGAGCCTTCCCCAGACTCCAGGACTGGCCCACGTCCCTCCCCAACCTCTTCACTATCCGACTCTGCTGCTCTTTTGAATGGCCCCAAGGACCTCGTTGGAGACCCCAAGTGGTATGGGGCCCGCCAAATATTTGTTTGTTTGTTGTCACCAATGACGTGGGAATTTATTGGGAATTTATTTAGTGGGGATTTTATTTCTGCAAGCCACCTAGAGTCACCGCAGCGCTGTACATTATCTACAGAAAGGAATCTTTGCGGTTTGCAAAGGGGCACAACAATTAAAAGCATCTTTGGATTCTCTCTCTCTCTCCCTCTCTCTCTCTCTCTCTCCCTCTCTCTCTCTCTCCCTCCCTTTCTCTCTCTCTCTCTCTCCCTCTCTCTCTCTCTGGTTAGCGTGAGCCACCCAGCCACCGAGCGTCTCTCTCTCTCTCCCTCCCTCCCTCTCTCTCCCTCTCCCTCTCTCTCCCTTTCTCTCTCTCTATCTCTCTCTCCTCTCTCTCTCTCCCTTTCTCTCTCTCTCTTTCCCTCTCTCTCTCTCCCTCCCTCCCTTTCTCTCTCTCTCTCTCCCTTTCTCTCTCTCCCTCTCTGGTTAGCGTGAGCCACCCAGCCACCGAGCGTCTCTCTCTCTCTCTCCCTCCCTCCCTCTCTCTCCCTCTCCCTCTCTCTCTCCTTTCTCTCTCTCTCTTGCTCCCTCTCTCTCTCTCTCTCTCCCTCTCTCCTCTCTCTCTCTCTCCCTCTCTCTCTCTTTCCCTCCCTCCCTTTCTCTCTCTCTCTCTCTCTCCCTCCCTCCCTTTCTCTCTCTCCTTCTCTCTCTCTCTGGTTAGCGTGAGCCACCCAGCCACCGAGCGTCTCTCTCCCCCCCCTCTCTCTCTCCCTTTCTCTCTCTCTCTCTCTCTCCCTCTCTCTCTCTCCCTCTCTCTCTCTCTCTGGTTAGCGTGAGCCACCCCGCCGCCGAGCGTCTCTCTCTCTCTCTCTCTCTCTCTCTCTCTCTCTCTCTCTCTCCCTATCTCTCTCTCCATATGTGTATTCCTGCTCGACGCCTGAACTCCGCTTCCTCCTGCAATCATGGGGCTCAGCTGCTTCTCCTAAAATGAGGGGTCCCAGAGAGATAATTTCCAGCAAGATTGATTTCCCAGAAGTTGGCTCTCCTCTAACCAGATGGATCCCTCAGTATTTTTTTTCCCTGTGTCTGTTTTCCAACCGATGACTCAGGGCCCTGTTCTCTCTGGCCAAAAGGTTGCAACCGATTGCCTTTGGTTTCCGGATTAGCATCCAGCAAGGTTCTGGCTGCGCAACAGAAAAAGAGAACGGTGATAGATAGATGACAGATGATAGATTAGAGAGAGAGAGAGGTGGGGGGATTGATTGGATGGAGGGAGGGAGGGAGAGAGGGAGATATGCATACTGTATATAGAAAGAAAGAGACAGAAAGAATGAATTAAGATAGATGATAGACTGGATGGATGGATATACAACTACAGACCTGTATAGAGTGAGAAAGAAAGAGAAAAAGAATGGATGAAGGTAGATAGAGATACCGATGATATAGATCGATGATGCACAGATAAATAGGATGGATGGATGGATATGTGGATGGACGGAGGGATACATAAGAGATAGATATTGACAGAGAAGACAGATAGACAGATGATAGATGGATGGATTTTATACACACAGACAGACAGACAGAATGAAGTGAGAGAATGGATAGATGGGTAAATGGGTGGGTGGAGATAGATAGATAGATAGATAGATAGATAGATAGATAGATAGATAGATAGATGATAGATTTTACAATCAGATAGATATTTATTTTACAACCCGATATAGATATAGATAGATTTATTTCACAACCCGATAGATTGATTTTACAATCCAATATAGATAGATATAGATTTATTTTACAACCCCTAGATAAATAGATTTTACAAGCCAATGATAGATGATAGATAGATAGATAGATAGATAGATAGATAGATAGATAGATATAGATAGATAGATAGATAGATAGATAGATAGATAGATAGATGATAGATAGATAGATAGATGGATAGATAGATAGAGATAGATAGATGAAGATAGATAGATAGATAGATAGATAGATAGATAGATAGAGATAGATAGATAGATAGATAGATAGATAGATAGATAGATAGATAGACAGACAGACAGGACAGATGACAGACAGATGAATAGATGATGGATGGATGGACATATAGATAGATAGATAGATAGATAGATAGATAGATAGATAGATAGATAGATAGATAGATGGATATATAGATGTAGATATAGATATAGATAGATATAGATATATAGATACAGAGATAGATAGATAGATAGATAAGAGAGAGAGAGAGAGAGGAGAGAGAGAGAGAGAGAAAGAGAGAGAGAGAGAATGAAGATAGAGAATGGATAAATAGATAGATGGATGGATTGAGAAAGATAGACAGACAGAAAGAAAGACAGATATAGAGATAGATAGACAGATGATAGATGGATGGATTGATGTGTGTGTGTATGTATGTGTGTGTGTGTGTGTGTGTGTGTGTGTGTGTGTGTGTGTGTGGTATATATAAGATTTTTACAACCCCGGTATGCCCAAATATGGGAGGAAGATCACTACTCCAGATTCGAATCCCAGTAAGGGTATGGCTAGCTGATGAGAGCTAAATAGCTTGAAATAGATCTATATTAGTCTCCCTTTATTTATTTATCAGCACAAATACAAAGAGAGAGAGAGAGAGAGAGAGAGAGAGAGAGACTGAAGAGAGAATGGATAGATGGATAGATGGATAGATGGATAGATGGATGATGGATGGATGGATGGATGGATGGATGGATGGATGGAGATAGATACATATAGAATAGAGAGAGAGATAGAGATAGAAGAGAGAGATAATGAAATAGATGTAGAGATAGAAAGATACAATGGATGGATAGATGGATGGAATGGCTACAGATAATGGCTGAATATCAGAGTTACTGGGTGGGGGGGAAGGAGAGGCAGTTGCTATTTGGTAATGCATCTGAAAAAAATGTGAATTTAATCAGATATAAATCCCTGGCGGGAGCGATTGGAAAGTACCCAACCCTCCCTAACCTTCCGGATGCATGTCGCTATTTTGCGCCTCAAGCACTCAATGCCCCGCTTGAAACATCATGTTGATGGGCAGTGCTCATCTCCATTTCAAAGCCGAAGAGCCAGCGCTGTCCAAAGACGTCTCCGTGGTCATGTGCCTGGCGTGACTCAACGCCGAAGGCGCACGGAACGCTGTTCCCTTCCCACCAAAAGTGATTCCTATTTTTCTACTTGCATTTTTTACGTGCTTTCAAGCTAGGTTGGCAAAAGCTGGGACAAGTCACGGGAGCTCACTCCGTTACGCGGCGCTAGGGATTCGAACCACCGAACTGCCGACCTTTCCCATCGACAAGCTCAGCGTCGCAGCCGTTAAGCCACCACATCCCTTGTATCTCCCATTAGAAGCCCCTAATCTGGCCTCTTTTCCAACACCCAACTTAAGACAACTGCAATAAAGCCACCAGTCCTCATTGAGGCTCTGCCTCGCAACCCTCCCCAACGAGCCTGAATCCTGACACCCCCCCTCCCCCAGCTTCTGACCCTCCACGGATCTCAAGCCCCGTGACCCGTCAAAAGCGCGAACGTCATAAGCGCGCCGACAACACCGCAGCGCTAAAACCGCGATTTCAAAAGCGCGCCGACAACAGCGCGCCGACAGAAGCGCGATTTCATTTAAGGTAAGATTTACAGTTAGGTTTAGGGTTAGGTTTAGGGTTAGGTTTAGGGTTAGGTTTAGGGTTAGGTTTAAGGTTAGGTTGAGGGTTAGGTTGAGGTTAGGTTGAGGGTTACGTTACAGCGCGCTTCTGTTCGGCGCGCTTTTGTCGGCGCGCTTTAGGGCTAATTCGTCGCTAATTCGACGCGCGGTTTTGTCACCGCGCTTTAGACACCGCGGTTTAGTCAGGCGCGCTTTTGTTGTGCGCGCATTTGTGGTGGAACCCTCAAGCCCAGCCTCTGTGAGCTTTCTTTCCTTTTTTCTCTTCCTCTTCCTTCCTCTCCCCACACGCATTCGTCTTTCCGCAGCGGGTTTTTATTTTCCCTTTCAACACCCACTCTGTGCGTCCACAGGGACCTCGGCGCATCCTCTCCCGCTTGTGGCCTGTCCATCAGCCACCTGTTCCAGCGAGGCCCTTATCGCTATTCATCGGAGCCGCCGTCTGCCCACCTGCCCATCCATCCATCCATCCATCCATCCGGATTATTTATCTCGTCCCGGCGGCCGGTCTGTCCGTCTCCCTCCCTTGCAACCCCCCCCCCCCGCGCAAAACAGATCCTTGCTATCTCTCACCCTCCTTGCCTCCCTCTGCATTCATGTCAGGTTTCCCCTCCCCTTCACCCAGCTGTCCTGTGGACAAGAAAGGAGAAAAAAATAAAATAAAAATGATGGATGGACAGACGGACAGGCAATCTGCAGACCCCTTGCAAGAGAGAGATGCGAATCGGGGAGAAAGCAGCCTCATCACCCCCCCCCCAAATCTTTCCCCCCTGGGAACCCACTACATAGAGCATTGAAATTCGCAGCTTGGACCCGGGTCTAAAGTCCTGTGAAAGACTCTCCGGGAATGATTTACGAGTCTAGCAGCTGTTTTTAGGAGGTTTGGCAACTCTGCTGATTGGTTAACAGTTGGCTGGCTGAAGCAGCAGCTTTTAAATATATATATAAACTAGTCTCCCTTTATATATATATATATATCTGCACTAAATAGCAATAGCAATAGCAGTTAGACTTATATACCGCTTCATAGGGCTTTCAGCCCTCTCTAAGCGGTTTACAGAGTCAGCATATTGCCCCCAACAACAATCCGGGTCCTCATTTTACCCACCTCGGAAGGATGGAAGGCTGAGTCAACCCTGAGCCGGTGAGATTTGAACAGCCGAACTGCAGCTAACAGTCAGCTGAAGTAGCCTGCAGTGCTGCACTCTAACCACTGCGCCACCTCGGCTCGGGTTCACACAACTATGTTTAGACCGAGATTACGTGAGCTGGGGATTGTTGTGGCCCGCCGGTGGCCGATGGAGGTGGCAGTAGAATCGGGGAGTGAGGAGAT